>NW_026020097.1:893730-1103057 GCF_900185275.1 Solanum verrucosum | reverse complement strand
TCAAAGTGAGGTCGTTTTGGGTATTTTTGTGTGTACTATATAAGTTGATTTTACGTCAAATTCACCCAATTTTAGTCATTAATTCACAACACCAAAATAATTCCTAAAATACCCTTCCTATCATATTTCTCTCACTAGAAATCCTCCACTGAAGAAGAACAAGAACATGAAGGCTAGGCTAGAGAATCTATCTTCTCAACTCCAATTCGTGGCAAAATTTTCAATCAAGGCATGGTGGTCTTGATTCATGCAAATCTTTCTTCCATGAAGCCCTAAAATTCTCAATTTATAATTACTAGATTCTTCAAAATCTAGGGTTTTCAATCTATAACATGGGTTCTTCCTAAAAACGATTTCAATGAGTCAATTGACTATTATTATGATTGAATTGTTTGTTATTGGTGATTTTATGATAAAATTCCCCATGAACCCATGAATTTCCCTATGACCCAATTGCATGAATTGTGATGGGTGTATTGATGCAAGATTAATGCTATGAATTGTTTTTATGTGGAGTTAGTTATTGAATCATGAAGTTCCTCTTATATTATGTAGTAATTATATATGTTGCATTTGATTGTATTCATGGCCCCTGTAGGGAAAAAGTATGAGTATTTGTACATCTTTATGGTAATTCTATGTAAATTTATGATTCACTTAGAAAGTGAAGATCCTATGATTAATTGTGGTATTGTGGTATTGTTGTAAGATCATTCTCCCATACCCTTACACATGACTATGTATAATATGTTTTGACTATGTTAGTATTGTTGTGTTGAATGAAAGGCTATTCTCATGAACACACTATGGATCTGATGTGAAAGGTTTACTCATGTGTTGATGATTCTAAGGTAGAAAGGACATTCTCACATGAAGAATCTATGAGCGATTATGATACCATGTTCACTTGAGTGCCTAGTGCATTCTTTCATGAACATGAATTTAGGTAAAGACTTAATATGACTAAAGGGAATTAGGCTTAGCACTGAGTGGATATGAAAATGAGATGGAAGATTTTTACGCTATAAAGTCCAGCTTCCCAATGTAAGTTATCTCATGATATGGAAACCTTTTACTTCATAAAGTCTGGGTTTCTAGTAGCAATATCCTTATCCCATAACTATGTACCCACATAGGTCTTTCTCTAGTGGATCCACCTAAATGCTATACATGTTAGTTCTACCTTAGGCAATTAGGACACATATTTTCGGTGTGGAGACATGACACTGGATTCCATGTAGCTTACATGGTCTATGTAGATTAAGGCTAAATTTCCCTTTATGACAAGAACATGAATAAGAACAAGGATATGAACATGAACATGAACTATACTTATGACTTCTTATTGAGTTTTACTTGGTGTGAGTGGGGGTATCCGACTTCACTTGTACATTGCACAAGTAGACTTATAAAGGGGTTGTGGGGTGGTTTCTCTTATGCTGTGAATACTCTTGAATTATGTATGCATGATATGTATGATTGTTAAGATTGACCTTACTTGCTACAAGTATGAACATGAATGGTTCCTTATATCTGTGTATTGGCTATGATGAGGTCAAGGTATGTTCTGTATGATGTTGGTGACCTAAAAGTGGTACTTGGCATATGGTAGGGTTATGTGATCTTGCCTTTGCATTGAACTAGTACAGCTTTGGGATTGCTTGTGTTATGGTTTGACTTATGTTCTTTCATAAATGTGCATAATGGATTTTAAATTTGATAAAGGCATGGTTTCAACTAAACATCCCTTTTATGCATGTTTTAAGGATTTTTATGCATGGCTTCGATACTTAGTACTTATGTGCTAACCCATATTTCTACATTTTCAATAAGTATAGGTTCTCGTCATTGAGATGTACTTCTTCCTTCAAGAGAAGCTTGGGTTGAATATTCCCTAAGTTTGGTGAGTCCTCATGGTTCGAGGACAAGATATTATTCGTTTCTAGTCCCTTTGTATTTTTTATTTTTGAGACTATGTTGTATAAAAAGGGGTGTGGCCCTTATTGACTCTCTATTGTATTCACTTGTTTTAGATGGTGGTTGAGACAAAGTTCTAGACTCTTACATTTCTTTTATGAGAAAGACTTCTATTTTAAAAAGTTTTAATTCCGCATCATTTTTATGACTTTATGTTTATTATTATGATAAGGGCTTGTATGAGATCCCTTCGGGGTCAAGCACGCCGTGTTGCTTAGGTCCCGTTCGTGTCAAACTTGGTAATCAGAGCACAAGGTTTAGAATGATTCTGCGATGATGTTTCATGAACTACGTCTAGTAGAGTCTAGTTCATAAGTGTGAAGCGTGCCATATTTATGATTGAGAGGCTATAAAATGTTTAGCAAACTTCACTTTTTCATTACTCTTTAGTCGTGCTTTATAGTTTTAACTTGATATACCATGAGTTTACGGTATTTCTAATACATTTCACTTACAAGTTGTGTGTGTCTAAGGCCTTTTTGTATTGGTTTTTATGTGTTTTTATTGTATTTTGCAGGAAAGATGTTCAGGCCCAGAGTTATAAAAACAGCTGAAAGAAATGCAGAAAAAGGGCATTCACGGAGGTGATCTACGGACCGCAGGTCCATTGACGGTCCATTGGTGATGGCCGTAGATCATCAGGTAAGGTATGGATGACAAATCAGGGAAATCTGACCAAGTGTGGAATTAACGGACCGTACTGATTGATTCGTAGAATGATACAGCGAGGGTTCCAGTACCTGATTTTTGAAGATTCTAAGTGTGAAGCTACGGATGGGATTGACGGACCGTGATCGATCTACGGTCCGTCCTGTAAGTCCGTCGTTTGCTTTAGAGAAGATGATTTTAGGAAGCTAAAATATTTTCTATGTCCTAGTTGACGGAAGGGACTTATGGACCGTAGATCCATCGACGGCCTATAAGTCAGTCTCGTGGAATGAAGACGCGTGCCTGAACAAACATTCCTTAATTTGTTTCCCTTTTAATTTAGGATTTGTTTTCTATAAATAGGGCATGTAAACCTCGTTTTTGGGGGTTAGACATTATTATTCTACTTTTACTTTGTGGTTTTGGAGATTAATTTGCAACTCTAGCAATTATTGATTTCCTAAGTGCGCTTTGAAGATTTTGGTTTTGCAATTCAAGTTGAATTTCTGGGTTTATTATTCTCTTTACGTATGTTCATGATTTCTTCATCTAAAACTATGAATTGTGTTCTTACTAATATGGGTAACTAAATCCACAACTAGGGTTGTGGGAACCATGAGGGATTAACAAAGTATGAATAGTACATAAGCAATTCTTGAATAGTGTTTTGCATGCATTGATAATTCTTTCGTTTAGAAGTCTTTTTAACGAGTGCACGCGTTAGAACTCTCCTTGTTGCTACTTTTCGGACCAAGGAGGTAATCAACAAGAAAAGAATTATCAACATAGATATAGTGTGATACTATCTAATAGGCTAGTGTTGATTGGTGCAAAGTAATAACTAAGCCAAACATCGATTATGATGTCTAATATGAGGTAAAGGTAAGGGTTAGTAAATTATACACACGTAGCCGGACAAAGGTGTGGGGTGAAATTCTCTAGATGTCGGACCAAGGATTTAGATATACCTAACTTATCACTTTGCATGTAATACACTAGGAAAGGATTGTTGTTACTAGGATTACTGCGTTAAGAGCTTGTAGGGAACACGTATACCCTAGTTATTTCTCTTATCTTGATAACAACCAAAGTTGAGTTTTGATTACTGATTACTTATTAAATTCTTATTATTTGTTTCACACAAACAGACCCCCCCTTTATTACCTGTTTCTGGAAGTAATTTGACTAATTGAATATAATTGTTGGTTAAAGTAAAGTCTAAACCATTTTCCTCGTGGGATCGACCCATACCTACAAGTTGGGTTCTTTACTTGATAACGATCGCTTATACTTCTGTAGGGAGGTGTAATTTGAGCGTATCAAATTTTGGCGCCGCTGCAGGGGAATTTGGCTTTTAGATTTATTTTAACTACATTATAGAATGTTAGTCAAATATTTCCTAATTTTACTTTTTCTCTTTGTTTTTGTCTCTCTTAGGTTCTCACTCTACTGTATGCCAATACACAGAGCCAGGGTGAACCACTTACTCTTTACGATCCAGAGTTGAACCATAATTTGCAAAGAATGAACAATCCAAGAGATCCAATTGATCCTATCGGAGGAAATCTAGATGATGCAGTTGAGTTACAACAACAGAGGATAGTTGGTGGGGACAACCAGGTTCCACCTGAAAATCAAGTGGGGGATGCGTTGAGGGCGCAATATCCACTAGGACCACGACAACATGACAACTATCGGGGCAACATGAATATTGAAGACTCTGATGGGCCTATTATTTTACCCCCTCAACCTCCAGGGCACACATTTGAGGTGACTAGTAGTTTGATGCAGATGCTTACAACGAGAGGCTTATTCTCAGGATCGCCATCGGAAGATCCACATGCTCACTTAGCCAAGCTAAGGGTGGTTTGCAAAAGTTGTGTAAGTAGACCAGACTTGGATCTGGATGTCATTGGATTACGAGTGTTTCCTCTGTCACTCACAAGCGATGTTGCAGTATGGTTCACTGAGCTTCCTTATAACTCAATATTTACATGGGACCAACTGGCGGAAGTGTTCCGAGCGAAGTACTATCCAGTGTCCAAGAAGCTCAATCACAAGGATATAGTCAACAACTTTGTAGCATTACCTGGAGAGTCTGTGAGCAGCTCTTAGGACAGATTCACGGCGTTCGTAAGGAGTGTTCCAATTCACCGTATTGATGATGAGTCGTTGAAGGAATATTTCTATCGAGGATAGGATGATAACAATAAAGCAGTACTTGACACTATTGCTGGAGGTTCATATGGTGATTGTACATATGCACAGATTCCTAAAAAATTGGAGAGGATCTCTCGCAATAATAAGGCATGGAGCACTAGGAGGTCAGATACTAGGAGAAACACATTTGTTGTTCATAATACAACTACCAATTCTGCAGATGATATTCGTGAGGAGATGGCCCAGATGAGGACAGAGTTGGGGTTGGTACTGAAGCATGTGAGGGGAGGAGCAGAAAAGGTAAATGTTGTGAACTACTTAACTAGAACTCCACCACCAGTTGAGGAGTGTTACTATGAAGAGGACACTTATGCTGTGAATGATCAGACGGGGTGTTTCCGACCAAATGCCCAAGGATCCAACACGGAAAATTGGTGCCAAGGTCAAGGGAACAAAGGTCGGAACTATGGAAATTACAATCGAGAGGGTCGCTATGTCCGGGATGGGATCTTCAATCGCGACACTACAACAGGAACAACTATGGCAATAGAAATGATCGGGTTGGACCCTATGTTGCCCCTCAAAATCGAGAATTTGGTGCTAGGGAAGCTGGGGGTAATATGGCGCGTATTGAAGATATGATGCATAAGATGATGAGAAGGTTTGATGCAACTGATGAGAATGTGAAGGAGATGAGAAACGACTTGTCTGGTATTGGTCAAAAGGTTGATGCCCGTGCAGTGTCAATAAAGCATCTAGAGCAGCAGATGACTCAATTGTCTACTACAGTGAACCCGCGTTAACCTGGCACTCTTCCTAGCAACACCATCCAAAATCCAAAGAATGATGGTCATTGTATGGCAATTACTACTCGAGGGGTTAAGCAAACCATAGATCCACATATGCCGTCTATGGTGGATACTGAGATTAGAAAAGAAGATGATGTGGTGGAAGTTAGAGAAGAGTCTGAGACTGCGAAATAGCAAGAAGCGGAGATATCTCAGAAAGTGGTCCCCATACGTAGACCTCCACCACCTTTTCCACAAAGGTTAGTGAAGAAGACTGAAGAAGTAAATATCGCACGTTTACTACTATGTTGAAGCATCTTTCTATCAATGTCCTTTTGATAGAAGCCTTGGAGCAAATGCCTGGGTATGCCAAGTTTATGAAAGATATTGTGACTAAGAAAACACTACAAGAAAATGGCTCATTAAAGACCAACATCTAGGGACAAGTAGAAAAATTGGTCCCTAAAAGCATGCTTATTGGGAGGAGTTTCGTTTCCGGTCCCTAGTTCGCAATTTTATTTTTTCTCATAACGAAGAGATTAATTATGGTCTCTAGATTAATAGAATAACTAGTCCCTATAACTAAATCTAGTGGGTCAAAAGAACAGATTTGTTATTTCATTTCTCTTTCTCTTTAGGCAAAAAAAAACCTAATCCCCAATCTGCTAACTTTGAATTTTGTTGACCTTACGACATCGACTAAAGTTCCTTTTACCATCGGACCAACATCCGCAACCTCAAAATTCATCGATAATGCAAAGTCATGAAATTGATGAAGCTCATATCCTCCTCCGCTTAGAATGAGGAACCCACCTTCAAGTGTTGCTCCCTCGATTTAATGAAAAAGGTTACAACTGAGCTCTACAACAACTGTGATAATCAAGGAAATGCTCTTATAATGAGGAACCCACCTTGAAGTGTTGCTCCCTCGATTTGACGAAAAAAGTTAAAACTGAGCTCTGCAATAACTGTGATAATCAAGGAAATGGGGGTAATTTTCTATTTCGCAAATTTGTTATTAGATTTCTGATGTTAAAAAGGTTTATTCCACAAATTTCTCTTTTCCCATTTTGGATATCCAATTAGGTCACGCTATTGGTACTATTTTCTCTTGGTATGTATTTTGTTGGCTTCTCAAAGTGTGAATTTTGAGAAAGTAATAAATCATGATTAACTGAATTCCTTTGTAGATCTTCTTTTCTGTTTTGTTTGATCATGAGAACAAAATCTGCATATCTTCTTTCTTTTGATTTTCGAGTGTTCCAAGTTCATCTATAAGTACTGCTATTGTTTTAACTATATATCAACTTGGTTTATCATTTGTGATTGATGTTACTTTGTCGTTGTTTCGTCAACAAAGATTAGTCGATCCTGTAGTCACAATTCAAAGATTGTTGTTACTTTGTGGTTGTTTGGTCAACTAAGATTAGTCTTCCTTGTAGTCGCAATTCAAAGTAAGAGATCTTTGAAGATTTGTGTGTGCTTCTCCAATTATACTGATTTCTCTTTATGTTTGTAACTTACATATAAAATGATTATATATTATTCACTCTTTTGATCCAAGGTTAGTCCTAGAGAAGCTATCTTTGTATTCCTTTTGCCCTCTAAAGTTTCCAAGGTTCTCTACCACAAGTGTCTGAATCAATATTTTCATGATCAACTTTGTTGTTCGATTCTTTTAGTTGATATTTAAACTCAAATTCTTCTTTTCTTTACATGAAATTTGACATTTTCAATAATAATGAATGCTTATGAAGTCGTGAAATATTTCTAATTCTATGAACATTCATTATCGCTATCAACTATCCAATAGAGATTTTGAAATAGTGGATGTTATCTGGAACTTATACATGTATCTATGTATTTTGTTTTGGAATTAAGTTTGGATTTCTTGATTTATCACTTCTTGTATCTGATTTTCAGTTATTTTCTTTGCTTGATATACTCATTGTTGATATGAAATCTTCTAAATCCCGACTTTTGCTTGTTTTGTTCTTATTATTATTATATTTTTAAATTCTAAAAGTTCAACAATAAGTTAGTTCTATGTATGTTTTTTTTGTTAAAATAATATGTTGTTGGCTGTGTAAATATTTCCTCTCTAAAAAGAGTTTTTCATTCATTCACAGGTTTCAAATCACAAGTTCTATAGACTAGTCAATTATAGTTCTAGTCTAAGGTTAAATTATGTCTCCAAAGCCATTGATTTTATGTTTTCTAGTGCAGACCTTTGTGTCTTTCGGTTAGTAGTGTAGTCCTTCGTGAAAAAACAGAGTGAAAAGTTCAACTATTCTTAAATATTGTGAAAATCTTTAGACTGCATTCTTCAAATTTCTTGTTATGTCGATCTATTAATAATTCATGTATCGTAGTATAAATTTATTTCTTTTGCTTATCGTTACATAGATAATGTTTGCAAAGAAATAATGAACAAATATTTAGTTATTTCCAGTAAGGTTTAATAGTTGTTACTCTGCTTTGGTACTTATATTGTATTCCCTGAGTAATTTTACATTAATGGATTTTGATTGAATTTAGTCTTCTTATGATCAAGGATAACATGTTTGATGTAATTTGTGAGTCTTGTTTTATTAGTATACTTGAATATGAATGGTAAAAAGATGTGTGACATTTAAGTCCTTCCTTACATTACAATAAAGCTAAGAAGATTTAGTAGGATTGTTTTACTAATTGTTATAACTTAGAATTCTCAATGGTCTCTGAAATCTTTCATCATCCTTTCACAGTAATCACTAATCTAATATCTCTTTTTTTTTGCTGGTGTTTGACCACAGGAATACAGTTCATTATCAAAGGCAAATAGAAAGGCAGCCGGTAATAGTTTAGCATATGAAAATCGTGAGTTTTTTTGCTGATTATGATTTCTTGATAAGTAGAAAGGCAGCCGGTAATAGTTTAGCTTATGAAAATCGTGAGTTTTTTTGCTGATTATGATTTCTTGATAAGTATTTCTTCTCTGATTTATAAAGTAAAAGAATTTTGTTGATCGTTATCATGTATTTGAAATTGAGAACTGTTCTGAAATTTAGGAAGTACATACATCTGCAAAAATCAAAAAGTTTGAAAAGTGTGGTGACTAGTAGTTTCGTGGAAAAGTTTTAGAGGATCTATTTTCTCATGGATAGAGATTTTATAAAATAGAATGAGTGTGCTAATCCATATATGGGAGCACACTATCAGATTGAGGATAGAGATTTTATTGTTGTTTGGGTGGAGTTTTGACAGTTTCACAGAACTTATCAACCATCAAATTACTAATTCTTTTAGCTCTGTCAGGTGGTTAGTCAGATTATTTTCATATCTATATCCCTTGATTCGATAGATATTGCTATCTTACTTCTTGTTTAATTTCCAGAGTCTCGGTGAAGTGGACCAGTTGGAAAGAAGTTCTCAGCAAATTTCATTCTATGTTGAGTCAGAAGCATATCAAAATGGTTAGTTGAGAATACAAAAATGGTGTATGTTCATCTACTGTACTTTGAACATTTTGAGGCGAGGATTGTTTTCTTATTTTTGCCTATAACATATACCATGCTACTGCATTTTACAATTTCAGTTAACTAAGTGTGTCATACTATCCTATAAATTTATTATAAAGGTTAAAAGGGGCAACCCGAAAAAATTTCGTCATGAAACGGAGGAACTTGTGATGAGGGGAGGAAAGCCCCCCTCCCACCTTATTCAACATTAAGTTTCAAGAAGATTCCATGTTCAATGTCTAGATGAGTTTTGGGACTCAATCTTTCTCAAAAATGAAGAGTCCGCACAACTTAGTATAGACTAACTGGAGTATGGATGACTTTCAAAGCTGCTCAGTCATGTATTGTCTAAATTATGTTTAATTTCAATTTTTAAGTACTTATTAACAATATTTATTTATTATATGTCTTTTACAGGCTTCAAAGACATGATGAGTTTACAAGTCCCACACCAAAAGAGAAGATATGGTTATTATTTTGTTGAGATTGTTGGGAAAATTTTCAAATTTCATGTAATGACTTATATTGGGTTGTACCGTGCTACATTTCTACTGATGGGATATTAATATGATTTTTGTAATTGATTATATATATATGGAAGCATGAGATTATTGATATTTTGTCTATGTGCATTGAATTTTTATTTCATAAATAGTAATATTTCTACAATATAAAATGACCAGATGTCTTGCCCTAAAAAGTCTTTTAGGACCAAGAAACATGAATTTTATGTGCCAAAAAAGTCTTATGAAGCAACAATTTAAGGACTAGATATATGGTCCCTAAAGGTGTTTTAGGGACCAGAATAAAACTAGTCGCAAACGCCTTTTAGGGACCAGTTCAAAGACCTTGTCTCTATTCACCTTTAGCGAAGAAGCTTCTAGGGACGGGTGACGACCAGTTTTTTCTAGTCGCTATTAGCTTTTAGGGAACATAATTTCACTTTTAGGGACCAGATTTCTATTCACTAATAGCTATTTTTCTTGTAGTGAAAGGTCTGTGAATTTTGAAGATGATGATAGATTGCAACATTGTAGCGCTATTGCTACAAGATCTCTAGGGCAGAAGAAGGAAGACCCTGGTGCCTTCACGATCCCATGTACTATAGGATTGCTACACTTTGCTAAGGCATTGTGTAATCTTGGTGCTAGAATGAACCTCATGCCCTTGTCTATTTACAAGAAGTTGGGTCTAGGGAACCCAACGCCCACTACAATGCGGTTACTAATGGCCGATTGAACTGTGAAGAGGCCCATTGGTGTACTCCATGTCATACTGGTGAAAGTAGAGTCTTTCATCTTTCCGGCGGATTTTGTGATTTTTGACTGTGAGGTTGATTTTGAGGTTCCCATCATCCGTGGGAGACCATTTCTTGCCACAGGGCATGCGTTGGTTGATATGGAAAAGGGGCAGATGAAGTTCAGACTGAATAATGAAGAAGCAACTTTCAATATCTGTAGGTCTATGAAGCAGAATGGTGAGCTCCAAACAGTAGCTGCTATAACTTACAGAGTGGAGAGTGGGTCAGAAGTGCAAATTGAAGAGAGACTAGGTGTTGAGGCACTAGCAGCAGTTATGATGAATTTCGACAGTGATGATATTGAAGAGTATGATGAGTTGGTAGCCGCACTCGACAAGTGTGAATATCGGTCCAAACCAAAGAAGTATGAGTTAGACATGAATAATCTCGAGTCCCCACCCACAAGACCATCTATTGTGGAGGCACCGAAATTGGATCTTAAGGCTCTACCACCACACTTGAGGTATGTATACTTGGGCGAAGAGAATACTTTGTCGGTCCTCTTTGCAATAGATTTGAATGCAAGGCAAGTAGAGTGCTTAGTGACGGTGTTAAAGAGGTTCAAGCGAGCTATTGGGTGGACTATTGTAGATATTATTAGGATTTCCCCCGGTATTTGTTCTCACGAAATCCAACTCATGCCAAATCATAAGCCCAGTATTGAGCACCAGAGAAGATTAAATCCACCTATGCAAGAGGTAGTTAAAACGGAGATCATCAAGTGGCTGGATGCAGGAGTTATTTATCCCATTGCAGATAGTAGTTGGGTATATCCTGTGCAATGTGTGCCTAAAAAGGAAGGCATGACTGTGGTTCCAAATGAAAGAAATGAGCTTGTTGCAATGAGGCCCATTACTGGAATGAGAGTTTGTATGGATTACCAGAAGTTGAATGCATGGACAGAAAATGACCATTTTCCTATGCCATTCATGGACCAAATGATGGATAGACTTACACGAAAAGGTTGGTATTGTTTTCTTGATGGGTATTCGGGCTACAATCAAATTTCTATAGCTCCTGAAGACCAAGAGAAGACCACCTTCACTTGCCCATATGGGACTTTTGCTTTCAAACGGATGTCATTCGAGTTGTGCAATGCTCCAGCAACCTTCCATCGGTGTATGATGTCAATATTTTCTGATATGGTGGAGGACACTATTGAAGTGCTCATGGACGATTTTTCAGTTGTAGGTGATTCTTTTGATCGCTGTCTAGATCATCTGGCCGAGGTGCTTAAAAGGTGTGAAGACTGCAACTTGGTGCTGAATTGGGAGAAGTGTCATTTCATGGTTAAAGAATGTATAGTGTTGGGTCATCGAATTTTAGAGAAAGGTATTGAAGTTGATAGAGCCAAAGTTGAGGTAATAGAAAAGCTTCCACCACCTATTTTAGTAAAAGGTGTTAGAAGTTTTCTTGGGCATGCAGGTTTTTATAGGAGATTCATTAAAGATTTCTCAAAAATTGCACATCCGTTGTGCAAACTGCTTGAGAAGGAGTGTAAGTTCTATTATGATGATGATTGTCTTAGAGCATTTGGAGAGTTGAAGAAGAAGTTGGTTACAACACCAATCATTATTTCACCGGATTGGGGACAACCGTTTGAGGTAATGTGCGATGCGAGTGGATTGGCGCTTGGTGTAGTACTAGGACAAAGGCGAGAGAAAATTCTTCACCCTATTTAATATTCTAGCAAAGCTCTAAATGTAGCCCAGAAGAACTATATCGTTACCGAACAAGAATTTCTTGCGGTGGTTTTTGCATTCGAAAATTTTTGATCCTACTTGCTTGGTACTAAGGTCATAGTGCATACTGACCATTCTGCATTGAGGTATTTGATGGCGAAAAAGTATGCAAAACCGAGATTGATTAGATGGGTATTGTTGCTGCAAGAGTTTGATTTTGTAGTAAAAGATAGAAACGGGACCGAAAATCAAGTTGCCTATCACTTGTCCAGATTAGAGGAAGAGGCTATGCTAAAGCTTGGAGATAGGGCTGAAATTAATTATAATTTTTCAGATGAACAGGTATTGGCTGCTTCTCAAGATTTGATTCCTTGGTTCGCAGACATTGCTAATTATTTGGCAAGCGATATTGTGCCTCCCGATTTGTCTTTTCACCAAAGGAAAAAGTTTATGCATGATGTGAAGAGATTTTTTTAGGATGAGCCTTACTTGTATCGTAGTTGTGCTGATGGGATTATTCGTCGTTGTGTGCCCGAGGTTAAGATGTTGAGTGTACTTTAAGCATGCCATTCATCACCTGGTAGGTATCATAGTGGTATTCGGACTGCACATAAGATTTTGCAATGTGGGTACTACTGGCCTACCATCCACCAAGATGCTCATGATTTCGCCAAGTCGTGTGATCGTTGCCAAAGAGAATGAGGGATTTCAAAGAGGCAAGAGCTCCCAATGAATCTTATATTGGTGATAGAGTTGTTTGATGTATGGGGCATTGATTTTATGGGTCCATTTGTGAGTTCATATGGGATGAAGTATATTTTTGTTGCGTTTGATTATGTATCGAAGTGGGTAGAAGCAGTTGCGCTCTCCAACAATGAAGGTAAAAGTGTCACCGCATTCTTGAAAAAGAATATCTTCTCCAGATTTGGTACACAGTGGAACAGGTACAGGGCGGTGACCCCAGCATCCCAGATCACACCGACACTATCCCAGGCTCCTCATCTCAAGCAACTAGTATGGCTCCTAGCTCCTCCAGGTCCACACCACAGTTAGGAGCTATTGTTGTCCCATTGGCCAGAGTACAGAAGTTAGAAGCTCAGATGACCACCCTGCTGCATCACATCCAGCCGTGGATGCAAAAGTCGATAGCCGAGTCCGAGGTCAGAGTGGAGCGCAGGATGGAGGGGATGATGGACCAGAAGGTCCAGGCTGTTAATAAGCGCCTTGATGCCTTTGAATTGCGAGTCCTCGAGCGATCAGCCACGGCCATAAATCTATTTTCTTTGTAGGCTGACTTAGCCAGTCTCCGGACTGACGTTGATGTCATAATTGCCGCACCTTCATTTGAGCCTCAGGTTGCACCTACTGCACTGGCTGATGATACATTGCTAGATGCTCTATTCAGTGGGACCACCGAAGAGAAGCTTGCCCATACACATGCCAAAGGCAAACGGCACCGTTCTCATCGCACTGAGGAAAAGAAAGCTCAAAAGAGACAGCGTCGGCAGGAGAATGAGGCAATGAGGGCTTCTATGTTAGACTAAGAGTTGCGCCAGCAAAGGGTGTGTGAGAGAGTTGCAGGGGCATCGAGTTCTGCCCCAGTTGTAGAGGTCCAGCCTGTTTTGGGGGACTTTGTGAGCACCACTAATGGTGCGGAGAGATTGATCGAGAGCACTACTGAGGGTGCTATGATTGTTGAGCTGGGCACTACTGAGGGTGCCACCACTATTGTTCCAGCGGGTTCCGGGAAACCGGACTCCCTGTTTGTTGATGATTCGCCGGCACTTTGCGCCACAGGTTTGCTTCATCCAATACATTTTCTTTTACTGTTTTTGTATGCATTGGGAACAACTGCATCTATTTTTGTTGGGGGTGGGGTAAATAGATTGTGAGTGATAGGGTGAAGTCTGAATAACCCAACTCAAGAATCCTCGTTTTGGGTTTTCTTGCCTGTGTTCTTTTCCCCCAAGGGACTGTTTCATTTTTGTTGAACCGGGATGTCTTAGGATTGTATGTGTAGCAGCATGATAAAGAAAGAAGCATGATGGCTTATGAAAAATGATACCCGTCAGATTTTGGGATGTACGCTAGAAGTTGTAGGCTACGATTAGTTGAATATGTTGGCTTTGAGTATGACATAATAACGAATCAACTCGATGGCATGACTTGAGCTGAAACTTGAACTGAGTTAATCTGATGATCTAATAATGAAACTATGTGCCAATAGTGGGTGAGAATCGTTGAGTGTTCAAATAGTTTTTGTGCAAAACTAGAACTTGCCCGGTTAGTCCTGCTAAGACAATTCAATCTAGAGGTTAGGAAGTGATCATAGCCCATTGTTCTGAAAAGTCCACAAATTGCCTAAACGAAGGATCCAACAAGATCAAATAACTGCTCCATTTGATCCAACTTTGAGCTTAAAAGTAAACCTTTCTTTCCAAACCCCGAACTCAGCTTCCCATAATCTACTATGTTGGCCCCGGTCCCTCCTTGGACATGTGCACTTCGACTTAGGCCAAAAGCCTAAGTTGAGGGTGGCTAATGTAAACAGTAACTTCAATCTTGGCCCTGACCCATCATCGGGTATTGTGCACCCCAACTAACGGAAAATCCATAAGTTGAGGGTTGCTATGAAAGAGGAAACTGAAAGAAAAATGGGTATAAAAAAGAGTGAAGTGAAAAAACAAAGAGAAAACGGGAGGAAAAGATGTGACTTGTTGAAAGCCAAAAGAAAAATAAAATAAAAGTAAAAAGGGCTACGAAGTCTAAAGTCACATCCGTGGTTGAAGAAAATGAAGGGAAAGAAGGTAAAGCAATAGTAATGACAGAAATAGGGCAAAAAGAGGTTAAAAGCCTAGTGTAATGTCAAGGAGGGCAGAAAGTCACTAAGCAGTACCCAAATGTACCACACCTGACCCTGAGCCTACGTTACAAGCCAATAAAGTCCTATAGTGATCCTAGAGTCTAGTTTGGAGAGTCTAAGCAGTGAAAATAAGGGCAAGCTTATGTCATTAAGCACTAACTATACTTGAATTTACTTCTGAGTGTGAGTTTTGAATAAATCCTTGTACCATGAATGACATGCATTTTTTGTGCAAAAGGGATTTCGTTTGAAGTAAGGGCACTAGTTACATTGTCGGAAAGTTGGTGCCTTGGTGACAGTGAGAAGGTGTATGTTGTGTGTCAGTTGGTCGATCTGTGTCATGGTTTGATCCGCATAGATTAGCTTGTCGAGTCTAAGAGAACGAAGTTGCACCTGAAAAGTGAGGGGGGTAGAGAGTCATGTGATTGCTTGGACCTGGAATGCTTGCTTCTATACAAGTGGCGTTTAGAATCGTAGTGCGTCTCTTGGGGACAAACAATGAATTTAAGTTGAAGGTGTTGATATACCGTGAGTTTATGGTATTTCTGATACATTTCACTTACAAGTTGTGTGTGTCTAGAACCTTTTTGTATTGGTTTTTATGTGTTTTTATTGTATTTTGCAGGAAAGATGTTCAGGCGCAGAGGTATAGAGACAGCTGAAAGAAATGCAGAAAAAGGGCATTCACGGAGGTTATCTATGAACCGTAGGTCCATTGACGGTCCGTGGGTGGTGGCCGTAGATCAGCAGGCAAGGTATGGATGACAAATCAGGGAAATCTGACCAAGTGTGGAACCACGGTGGCCATTGACGGTCCGTAGATTAATCTACAGACCGTACTGATTGATCCGTAGAATGATACTGCGAGGGTCCAGTACCTTATTTTTGAAGATTCTAAGTGTGAAGCTACGGAGGGGATTGACGGACCATAGATCGATCTACGGTCCGTACTGTAAGTCCGTCGTTTGCTTCAGAGAAGCTGATTTTTGGAAGCTAAAATATTTTCTAAGTCCTGGCTGACGGAATGGACTTACAGACCGTAGATCCATCGAGATCCGTAAGTCAGTCTCGTGGAATGAAGACGCGTGTCTGAACAAACTTTCCTTAATTTGTTTCCCTTTTAATTTAGGATTTGTTTTTTATAAATAGGGCATGTAAACCTCATTTTTGGGGGTTAGACATTATTATTCTAGTTTTACTTTGTGGTTTTGGAGATTAATTTGCAACTCTAGCAATTATTGATTTCCTAAGTGCGTTTTGAATATTTTGGTCTTGCAATTCAAGTTGAATTTCTGGGTTTATTATTCTCTTTACGTAAGTTCCTGATTTCTTCATCTAAAACTATGAATTGTGTTATTGCTAATATGGGTAACTAAATCCACAACTAGGGTTGTGGGAATCATGAGCGATTAACAAAGTATGAATCGTACATAAGCAATTCTTGAATAGTGTTTTGCATGCATTGATAATTCTTTCGTTTAGAAGTCTTTTTAACGAGTGCACGTGTTAGAACTCGCCTTGTTGCTACTTGCGGACCAAGGAGGTAATCAACAAGAAAAGAATTATCAACATAGATTTAGTGTGATACTATCTAATAGGCTAGTGTCGATTGGTGCGAAGTAATAACTAAGCCAAACATCGATTATGATGTCTAATATGAGGTAAAGGTAAGGGTTAGTAAATTATACACACGTAGCTGGACAAAGGCGCGGGGTGAAATTCTCTAGATGCCGGACCAAGTATTTAGAGATACCTAACTTATCACTTTGCATGTAATACACTGGGAAAGGATTGTTGTTACTAGGATTTCTGCGTTATGAGCTTGTGGGGAACACGTATACCACAGTTATTTCTCTTAGCTTGATAACAGCCAAAGTTGAGTTTTGATTACTGATTACTTATTAAATTCTTATTATTTGTTTCACAAAAACATACCTCCCCTTTATTACCTATTTCTGGAAGTAATTTGACTAATTGAATATAATTGTTGGTTAAAGTAAAGTCTAAACCATTTTCCTCGTGGGATCGACCCCAACCTACAAGTTGGGTTCTTTACTTGATAACGATCGGTTATACTTCTGTAGGGAGGTGTAATTTGAGCCCATCATAACTCTATGAAGTCCTTTTCCTAACCCTTCTGTTGTGTCTATAGGATATGAATACAAGAAGGGTGAACTCAAGAAGGATGGAAGAGGAGAACGTAAATGAGGGAGTTCCTCCCTAAGGTCCTCAAGATGCTAAAGTTCCTCAAGCCCCTATTGATGCGGGGAGTATGTCATTTATGGAAATAAGGTCGGCTCTCCAAGCATTGACCTAAGCTGTGTCGGCTCAAGTCAATAGGGATGCTAGGGCTCATCTGAACCCCAATGCAAATACAACCGCTTCATGGATAAGGGACTTCACAAGAAAGAACCCTCTTATGTTCTTTAGCTCCAAAGTGGATGAAGACCCACAAGGATTTATTGATGAGATCTTTAAAGTTCTTGATTCTATGGGAATGTCTCCACAAGAGAAGGCGGAACTAGCCGCCTATCAATTGAAAGATTGGCCCAAGTATGGTATGAGCAATGGAAAGGTGAGAGACCCGTAGGAGGGGGTCTGGTAGATTAGGAATTGTTCAAGTCTGTCTTCCTTAGTAGGTTCTTTCCCTTAGACTTGAGGGAACGAAAGATGCAAGAGTTCATAAACCTTCGCCAAGGAGGTATGAGTGTGAAGGAATATGGCCTTCAGTTCACCCAATTGTCTAAATATGCTTAAACCTTGGTGGCGGACTCTAGGGCCAAGATGAACCAATTTGTTATGGGGATATCCGACTTGGTACTCAATGAATGTTGTTTGGCAATGCTTATTCCAATAGAATATTTCACATCTTATGATTCATGACGAACAAATTGAGGAACAAAAGCTCAAGCAAGTGAATAGGGAGGTGAAGAAGGCAAAGACTAATGATGGAAGTTCTACCAAGGGTCAGTTTGAGTATCAAAATAAACAAAGGTTCAAGAGAAGGTTCTCCAACCAAAGCTCCTCTAGTGCTCCAAGGGTCAACAAAGATAGGGTGTCTAACCCTAAGCCTCAAGGAGGCAATAGTGGTGGATCTTCTATGACAAGGCCTACTTGTGCCAAGTGTGGCAAGAAACATGAGGGGAAGTGTCTTGCTGGCATGGATGGTTGCTTTCATTGTAAGAAGAGTGGTCATATGGTAAGAGATTGTCCCATGCTAAAGGTTTAAGAAAGAGAGGGCAATAAGTCCCTCTTAGTGGTTCAAATCCCGATGCTTCCAAGAAGAACTACTTCTATGCTCTCCATTCCCCAAGTGACCAAGAGGGTTCCCCGGATGTTGTAACGGGTATGTTGCAAGTCTTTTCCATTGATGTTTAAGCATTTTAGACCCCAGTGCCATTTTGTCATTTGTTACCCTTTTTGTGGCTATGAAATTTGAAATGTTCCCCGATGTGTTAGAAGAACCTTTTTCAGTTTCTACCCCGGTAAGTGACTCGGTGGTGGCAAAACGAGTCTATAGGAGTTTTCCTATTTCTTTGTCCCATAAAATTACCTTGGTGGATTTAGTGGAGTTATACATGTTAGATTTTGATGTAATTTTTGGTATGGATTGGTTGCATGAATGTTATGCCTCTATTGATTGTAGGACTCAGATAGTCAAGTTTAAATTTCCAAATGAGTCTGCTTTAGAGTGGAAGGGGGGAAATTCGATCCCTAGAGGTCAATTTGTTTGTTGTCTCAAAGCTAGTAAAATGATCTCCAAGGGGTGTATTTACCATATTGTTAGGGTTATGGATGTTGAATCTGAAACCCTTCCTTAGAGTTGGTCTCCATGGTGAGTGAGTTGTCGGAAGGCTTTCCCAAAGACTTAGCCGATATTTCACCCGAACGGGAAATAGACTTTGGCATTGATCTCCTGCCGGATACACAACCTATAACCATTTCTCCTTATAGAATGGCTCCGGCCTAGTTGAAAGAGTTGAAGGATTAACTCAAGAATTTGTTAGACAAAGGCTTTATTCAACCAAGTATCTCTCCTTGAGGTGCTCCGGTGCTATTTGTTAAAAAGAAGGATGGGTCCCTTAGAATGTGTATTTATTATCACCAACTAAAAAAAGTGACCATAAAGAATAAGTATCCCCTTCCAAGGATCGATGACTTGTTTGATCAACTCCAATGGGCTAACTATTTTTGCAAAATAGTTCATTTGGGTTACCATCAACTAAGGGTAAGAGGGGTTGACATTCCCAAGACGGCCTTTAGGACCCGGTACGATCACTATGAATATGTGGTGATGTAATTTGGGTTGAGAAATGCCCCGGTGGCATTCATAGACCTAATGAATAGAGTTTTTAGGCACTATCTAGATATGTTTGTGATAGTGTTTATAGACGATATTTTGATCTATTCAAATAGTGAAAATGAGCACATGAACCATTTGAGAATTGTATTACAAGTCCTTAAAGACCACCAATTGTATGCAAAGTTTAGTATGTGTGAGGTTTGTCTAAGGTCTGTAGCCTTCATTGGTCATATTGTGTCAAGTAATTGTATTAAGGTAGATCCTAAGAAGACGGATGCAGTCAAAGGTTGGCCTAGACCTCTAACTCCTACCGATATTAGAAGCTATTTGGGTTTGGCCGGTTACTATAAGAGGTTTTTTGAAGGTGTTTCCACCATTGCTTCTCCGTTGATGGCTTTGACTCAAAAGAAGGCTAAGTTTGTGTGGTCGGAGGCTTGTGAGAAAAGCTTCCAAGAGTTGAAAGATAGACTTACCTCCGCTCCGGTGTTGACCTTACCGGAGGGTACCGATGGGTTTGTTGTATATTGTGACGCCTCTCGAGTGGGTTGGGATGTGTCCTTATGCAATATGGTAAAGTGATTGCCTATGGTTCAAGGCAACTTAAGATACATGAAAAAAATTATCCGACCCATGATTTTGAGCTAGCGGCGGTAGTGTTTGCTTTGAAAATATGGAGACATTATCTATATGGGGTGTAGTTGATGTGTTTACCGATCATAAGAGTCTTCAATATGTGTTTAGCCAAAAATACTTGAATCACTGACAAAGAAGGTGGTTACAGCTTTTAAAGAACTATGACATGGGTGTCCCTTACCACCCCGGGAAAGCCAATGTAGTTGTGAATGCCGTAAGTCGATTGTCGATGGGTAGTGTGGCTCATATAGAGGATGAGAAGAAAGAGTTAGTTTGTGATGTGCATAGGTTGGCCCGGTTAGGTGTCCAACTAGTGGATTCTACCAAGGGTGATGTCATGGTCCATCATGGATCCGAATCATCCTTTGTGGTTGATGTGAAGTCTAAACAAGGCCTTGACCCCATATTAATGGTGTTGAAAGAATCGGTACTCAACAAGGCCGTTGAGGCTTTCTCCCAAGGGGGAGATGGGGTGCTTAGGTACCAAGGTAGATTATGTGTTACGGAAGTTGATCGCTTAAGGAGAAAATTTTAAAAGAGGCTCATGGTTTGCGGTATTCTATTCATACGGGAGCCACCAAGATGTACCGTGAGCTACAGGAAGTCTATTGGTGGAATGGCATGAAGAAGGATATAAAGGGATATGTAGCCAAGTGTCCGAATTGTCAACAAGTTAAGGCCGAACATTTGCGACCGGGAGGCTTATCCCAAGATATAGAAATTCCCACTTGGAAGTGGGAGGATGTGATTATGGATTTTATTGTGGGGTCGCCTCGTACTCGAAGGCAACATGATTCTATTTGGGTCATTGTTGATAGAATGACAAAGTCCGCCCATTTTATTCCCGTCAAGGTTTCATTTTCGGCGGAAGACTATGCCAAATTGTACATCAAAGAGATACTAAAGTTGAATGGGGTTCCTCTATCTATTATATCAGATCGGGGTACTCAATTTTCTTCACATTTTTGGAAGGTATAAGGTAATTGGGATGACCATCTAGCGTTGATAGAGTTTGCCTACAACAATAGTTACCTTTCAAGCATTTACATGGCTCCGTTTGAAGCACTATATGGTAGGAGGTGTAGATCTTCGGTTGGTTGGTTAGAAGTACGTGAAATTGCTCCAATTGGTCCCAAATTAGTTTATGAGGCCTTTGAGAAAGTTTGACTCATTAGAGAGAGGTTGAAGATGACCCAAAGTCGGAAAAAGTCTTATGCATATGTTAGAGGAAGGGACCTAGAAGTCAACGATTGGTTCTACTTGAAAATCTCACCTATGAAATGTGTGATGAGGTTTGACAAGAAGGGAAAACTTAGTCCTCGGTATATGGGCCCTTATCAAATTTTGAAGTGTATTGGGAAAGTTACCTATGAGTTAGACTTGCCGAATGAGTTGGCTCTGGTTCACCTGGTATTTCATGTTTCTATGCTTAAGAAGTGCATTGGTGATCCGGTATCCATCATGCCTTTAGAAGGTTTGGGAGTTGATTAGAGTCTTTCATATAAAAAGATTCCAGTAGAGATCTTAGACCGGCAAGTCAAAAGGTTGACGAATAAAGAAAAAGCGTTTGTTAAGGCTTTATGGAGGAATCACTTAGTTGAGGGTGCTACATGAGAGGCCGAGGCCGATATGATGTCCCGCTATCCTTATCTTTTTCCTTCTACTCCTATTCCAACTTGAGGTAAGTAGTTTTTCTTGAGTTTGGTGTTTTGGAAGTCATATGTGCTATGAGTGTTCTTAATGATTTCCTTAAAATATGCATGTTCTTGTGAGAATTAATATTTAGCATAAATTTAGTTTTCATGATTTAGATGTTCCTCATGTTGAATTCCATTTTTGTAGGATGATTGACTATTTGACTTCACGAGATGATTTGATGAACATGCTTAATTGTGTTTGTGATGAACATGCTTAGTTATGTTTTTGACTAAATGCCATATTGGCTCCATATTGTGGCAATGATCTTACTTAGAGTTGGAAAAGGTAATGCCTCCCATGTTTATATGAAATGATGATTTTTGTGCATAATGGGTTGTAGATGTAGTTTCCTACTTCCTTGTGACTGCATCGGTTATGTCTTCAGATGGAGTTGATGTATAATCCTATGAATTGAGCATTGTTTATATGTTGCATGCATGATGGGATGCTAGTCTTGAGTCATTATTTCCCTAAGGTGTCTAAATCAACATTCGAGGACGAATGTTCCCAAGGGGGAGATAATGTAACACTCTGGCAAATGGTAGGTTAAACTAGAGCCAAATCGTAAGGTTAAAAATCATAAAATGACTCCGTGAAGATTAGAAGACCTTCTAGAGTTGAAAGGGAGTTTATTTGAGTCAAGGTCAGGGGGTAAGTGCTAAGGCAAAGGGGTTAAGCCAAGGTAAAGGAGTCAAGCCAAGGCCAAAGACCAAGGCTGCCCCTAGCTAGGAACACACTCCCCACCTTCACGAGTGGCACCACAGATCGTGGTCCACTCCATGGCTCGTGAAGGGGCTCGTGAAGCTTCCTTGCCATGGAAAACTGGCCACCCTTTGGCCTAGCTATTGCTTCAACTTCACGAGAGGTACCACAGCTCATGGTCTTGACCACGACTCGTGGTCTTGACCACGGCTCATGGCCTCGTGGACTTGGCAAGTAGCTAAGGCCCAGTGGTCCTGCTAGGACCACGAACGGCTCGTGGTCTTGACCACAGCTTGTAGAGCCCCTCGTGGTAATGCCTTGGGCTTGTGAGCCTAAGGTACCAAGTGCCAAGCCACTGTCCAACCTTCACGTAAAGGACCAGGGTCGCGGACATCACCACGACTCGTGAAGGGGCTCGTGAGCCTGGATGGGATTCATTAAATGAGGGTCAAGTAGGTCTTTTCCTTTTTAAGTCCAATCAAAGTGAAGTCATTTTGGATATTTTTGGGGGTGCTATATAAGTTGATGTTAGTCAAATTCACCCAATTTTAGTCATTAATTCACAACACCCAAATAATTTCCAAAATCCTATTCCTCTCAATATTTCTCTCACTAGAAATCCTCCATTGAAGAAGAACAAGAACTTGAAGGCTAGGGCTCAAGAATCTATCTTCTCAACTCCAATTCGTGGTGAAATCTTCAATCAAGGTATGTGGTCTTGATTCATGGAAAGCTTTCTTCCATGAAGCCCTAAAAGTCTCTATTTCAAATTACTAGATTCTTCAAAATCTATGGTTTTCTCTATAACATGGGTTCTTCCTAAAAATGATTTCAATGAGTCAATTGACTATTATTATGATTGAATTGTTGGTTATTGGTGATTTTATGAGTAAATTATCCATGAACCCATTAATTTCCCTATGACCCAATTTCATGAATTGTGATAGGTGTATTGATGCAAGATTAATGCTATGAATTGTGGTTATGTGGAATTAGTTATTGAATCATGAAGTTCCTCTTATATTATGTAGTAATTTTGTATGTTGGAGTTGATTGTGATTCATTGCCCTTGTAGGGCAAAAGTATGAGGGTTTGTACATCTTTATGGGAATTATTTGTAAGTTTATGATTCACTAAGAAAGTGAAGATCCTATGATGATTGTCTAATTGTGGTATTGTTGTAAGATCATTCTCCCCTACCCTTACACATAACTATGTATGATATGTTTACCACTATGTTAGTATTGTTGTGTTGAATGAAAGGCTATTCTCACTGACACACTATGGATATGATGTGAAAGGTTTACTTATGTATTGATGATTCTATGGTTGAAAGGACATTCTCACCTAATGAATCTATGAGCTATTATGATACCATGTTGACTTGATTGCCTAGTGCATTCTTTCATGAACATGAATTTAAGTGAAGACTTAATATGACCAAAGGGAATTAGGCTTAGCACCGAGTGGATATGAAAATGAGATGGAAGCTTTAATGTTAGAAAGTCTGGCTTCCCAATGTAAGTTATTTCATGAGATGGAAACCTTTTACGTCAGAAAGTCCAGGTTTCTAGTAGCAATCTCCTTATCCCATAACTATGTTCCCACATAGGTCTTTAGCTAGTGGATCCGCCTAAATGCTATACATGTTAGTTCTACCTCAGGCAAGTAGGACACCTCTTTTCGGTATGGAGTCATGCCACCGGATTGCATGTAGCTCACATAGTCTATGTAGGTTAAAGCTAAATTTCCCTATATGACAAGAACATGAACAAGAACAAGGATATGAACATGAACATGAACTATACTTATGACTTCTTATTGAGTTTTACTTGGTGTGAGTGTGCGTATGGGACTTCACTTGTAAATTGCACAAGTAGACTTATAAAGGGGTTGTGGGGTGGTTTGTCTTATGTTATGAAGACTCTTGAATTATGAATGCACGATATGTATGATTGTTAAGATTGACCTTACTTGCTACAAGTATGAACATGAATGGCTCCTTATATATGTGTATTGGCTATGATGAGGTCAAGGTATGTTATGTATGATGTTGGCGACCTAAAAGTGGTACTTGGCATATGGTAGGGTTATGGGATCTTGCATATGCATTGCACTAGTATAGCTTTGGGTTGCTTGTGTTATGGTTTGACTTATGTTCTTTCATAAATGTGCATAATCGCTTTTCAACTTGATAAAGGCATGGTTTGAACTAAACATCCCTTTTATGCATGTTTTAAGGATTTTTATGCATGGCTTCCATACTTAGTTCTTATGTGCTAACCCTTATTTTTATATTTTCAATAAGTGTAGGTTTCAGTCATTGAGACGTACTTCTTCCTTCAAGAGAATCTTGGGTTGACTATTTCCTAAGCTTGGTGAGTCCTCATGGTTTCGAGGACAAGACATTATTCATTTCTAGTCCCTTTGTATTTTCTATTTTTGAGTTTATGCTGTATAAAAAGATATGTGGTCCTTATTGACTTTCTATTGTATTCGCTTATTTTAGATGGTGTTTGAGACAAAGCTCTAGACTCATATATTGATGTTATAATAAAGACTTCTATTGTAAAAAGTTTTAAATATTCATAATTCTTATGACTTTATGTTTATGATTATGTGAAGGGCTTGTATGAGACCCCTTTGGGGTCAAGTACGCCGTGTTACTCCTAGGGGGTAACCATGGGTCGTGACTGGTCGTGACACTAGGGTAAGTTCTAATTAAGTTACTAGGCTAAAACTGACTAAAACTATGTAGTTTAGGGGTTAAATGATGTAGTTTAGGGGTCCAACGCTTAGAGAAAAGACTAATGACCTGTGACTTAAAAACTATCGGGGCCAACCGATGGACTAACCTACGGACCGTGGATGTACCTATGGTCCGCACTGTCAATGATCGACCGACTTTAGAGAGGTTGAATCTAGGGGTCTGAACCAAACTGTGGTCCCACCTGTGGTCCGTACATCCTGGCGTACGTCGACCCTTAGACGAATTTTGTCTGAGTTTCTTGGAGGGACTGTAGGTGGTCATCGACAGACCCCACCTACGTTCCATGGGTGGTGCATGTCGGTGGCACCTGCAACTTTTGATTTGTGCAAACTATTCTTTGTAGCACACATGGTGTTACATTATCTCTTCCTTGGGAACATTCGTCCTCGAATAAAGACTAAACTAACTGAAAATTGAGGGAAAGAGCTGCAAACCCTACAACTACATACTGGAAACTGAAATCTGACTGAACTAAGTTCCAAGAACATACAAATAGCTGAAAATGCAAGTATAACTGAAGGAACGTGATACTAAGAATTAATCTATGCATGAGTAACTGCTGGAGAGGAACTATTACCTAAAGCTGGAATGGAATCGGAAGGAAAGAGATGAGGATACTTGACCTTCATGGCTGTTTCTGCTTCCCAAGTACCTCCCTTAACGGACTGACTACTCCACAAAACCTTAACTAAAGCGACTTATTTGTTTCTCAACCTTCAAACCTGGCGATCAAGAATATCAACTGGCACATCCTCATAAGTGAGACTATCCTTCACAACCACACTTTCCAATGGTACTATGGATGTTGGATCACCCACATACTTCTTCAACAACGAAATGTGAAAGACCGGATGCACTGCTCCAAGTTCTGCTAGTAACTCTAACTTATAGGCCACATTTCCGATTCTTTTCAAAATTCTGTAAGGGTCTACATATCTAGGACTGAGCTTCCCTTTCTTTCCAAAACTCATCACTCCCTACATAGGAGACACTTTCTGGAAAACCCAATCATCAATTTGGAATTCCAAGTTCTTTCTTCTTACATTGGTGACTCTGGGCTATCTTAAGTCTATCTCTAATGAGCTGAACTTTTTCCATAGCATCATGAACCGAATCTAGCCCTAACAAGGTTGCTTCACCTACTTCAAACCACCCAACTGGAGATCTACATCTACACTTATACAATGCCTCATAAGGGGCCATTTGAATGTTGAATGGTAACTATTATAGTAAGCGAACTCTATAAGAGAAAGGTGATCATCCCAACTACCCTTGAAGTCGATCACACGAGCTCTTAACATGTCTTCTAGGGTCTGAATGGTTCGCTCTGCCCGATCATCCTTCTATGGATGAAATGTTGTGCTAAGATTAACTTGAGTACCAAGACCTCTCTGAAATGACTTCCAGAATTGAGAGGTAAACTGAGGACCTCTATCTGAGATGATACACAAAGAAACCACATGCAACCTGACTATCTCATTAATGTAAAGCTTGGTGTAGTCCTCTGCTGAATTTGTAGTCTTAATAGCCAAAAAGTGAGTAGACTTAGTAAGTCTGTCAACTATCACCCAAATGGATTCATGTTGTCTGCGAGTAGAAGGTAAACCTATAATGAAGTCCATGTTAATCACTTCCCACTTTCACATAGGAATGTTAATCTCTTGAGTCATACATCCTAGTTTTTGATGTTCTACCTTCACTTGTTGACAATTAGGGCACTTAGCCAAAAAATCTGATATATCCCTCTTCATGCCATTCCACCAAAAGACTTCTCGCATATCACAGTACATCTTAGTGGCGCCTGGATGAATAGAATACCTGGAGTTATGGGCTTCTACAATAATCTTTTGTCTTAACTCACCCACCTTAGGAACACATAAACAACCGTGATAGCGAAGGAAACCATCTCCCCAAATGGAGAAAACCTCAACCCTCTTCTAATGAACTGCACCTTTACGTTGAAGCAATATAGGATCACTATATTGTTTTTCCTTAACCTCCACTACTAATGAAGATTTTGACCCATTCTCAGAAAGTCACCTCAGCAAACTTCTAAGCGAGCAAGCATGTGAACATCTTTCACTAGTTCTTCCCTATCTTCCTCAACATATGCTACACTACCCATAGATAGTCTGCTAAGAGCATCAGCTACTACATTGGCCTTACAAGGATGGTAAAGCAGATTCATATCAAAGTCCTTGAGGAACTCAAGCCATCTCCTCTAGCGAAGATTCAACTTTTTCTGGGTGAACACATACTAAAGGCTTTTATGGTCTTCGAACACATCTACGTGAACACCATACAAGTAATGTCTCCAAATCTTTAGGGAAAATACTACTGCTGCAAGCTCGAGGTCATGAGTCGGATAGTTCTTCTCGTGCACCTTAAGTTGTCTAGAAGCATACGCTATAACCTTACCTCGCTACATCAACACACAACCTAGGCCCACTCTGGATGCATCACAATAGATCACATAACCATCTGAACCCTATGGAAAAGTCAAAATAGGAGTTGTAGTCAACCTAGTCTTTAGTTCTGAGAACCTCTTCTCACAATCATCTGACCACTGGAATTTAACCTTTTTCTGAGTCAACCTAGTCAATGGAGAAGCTATGGATGAAAATCCTTCCAGGAACCTTCTGTAATAACCCGCTAGACCCAAGAAACTTCTGATATTTGTAGGAGAGGTAGTTCTGGGCCATTGTTTCACTGCCTCTATTTTCTGAGAATCCACTCGGATCCCTTCGCTAGACATTATGTGACAAGGAAAGCAACAGATTGCAACCAAACTCACATTTGTTAAACTTAGCGAATAAATGACGATCTTTGAGAGTTTGTAGGACAACCCTCAAATGAGTCACATGTTCTTCCTCATTCCTAGAATAAATGAGGATATCATTAATAAAGACGATAACGAACAAGTCCAAATTATACTTGAATACCATGTTCATCAAATCCATGAAATCTACATTAGCATAGGTTAGTCCAAATGACATAACTATAAATTCATAATGACCATACCGAGTTCTGAAGGCTGTTTTTTTGGAATGTCACTCTCTCTGATTTTGAGCTGATGATAATCGAATCTGAGATCTATCTTTGAGAAATGACTAGCACCCTGAAGTTGGTCGAACAAGTCATCAATCCTGGTGATAGGTGTACTTATTCTTGATAGTCACTTTGTTCAACTGCCCATAGTCAATGCACATCCTGAGAGAGCCATCTTTCTTTTCCACAAACAACACTAGTGCACCCCATGGGGAAATACTGGGTCTGATAAAGCCCTTCTTTAGGAGGTCTTTCAACTGCTCTTTCAATTCCTTAAGATCAGTTGGAGTCTTTCGGTAAGGAGGAATAGAAATAGGTTGGGTATCTAGAAGGAGATTAATTATAAAGTTGATTTCCCTTTCGGGAGGAACTCTGGGAAGATCTTCTAGAAACACTTCTAGGAACTTTTTTACTACTGGATTTGACTCAAGAGTTGGGGTTTCAGAGCTTTAATCCTTAACCCGAACTAGATGATAGAGATAACCCTTTGCGATCATCTTTCTGGCCTTAAGGTAAGAAATGAATCGACCCATAGGCACTGAGCTACTACCCTTCCATTCTAAGATTGGCACATCTGGAAACTGAAAATGAATGATCCTAGTACTACAATCGATTGAGGCATAGCATGAATCTAACCAATCCATGCCTATAATGATATCGAATTCTAGCATTTCTAACTTTACAAGATCTGCTGAGATGACTTTCTGAGAAACTATGACAGGGAATTTTTCGTATACCAATCTGGCTATAACTGGGTCACCGACTGGAGTAGAGACTAAGAAGGGTTCTGAGAGAGTTTCTAGACTGACACCGAAGTTTACTGCTATATAAGGAGTTACAAAGGAAAGAGTAGCCCCTGGAACTAACAAAGAATAAACATCTAAATGAAAGACTCGCAACGTACCAGTAACCACATCAGGAGAATCTTCCTGATCCTGGCAAGCCTGGAGAGCATACAACATGTTCTGGCACTGACCGCCACCTGTACTAGATGAGTTACCCTGCTGAGTCGGGCGACCTTCTGGTGCTGCTGAATTTGTAGACTGATCCCTACCATTGTTACCTCCTTGACCCTGTTTAGAAGAAAGGCAATCCCTCAATCTGTGACCATTATGACCACACCCAAAACATTCATTTTTCCCTGTAAGACACTCGCCTGGATGGTTCTTACCACACTTTGGACAAGTTGGGTAGGATTTAGTAACGAAAACAGTTCCCTTGGACTTAGATCCCGATGCCATACCTTTCTGATTCTATAGAAAATCTGGAGAATGGAACACTAGCTGATGAAGGTGTTGGAGCTCAAGATTTTTGTTGAAACTGCGAGTGATTTCCACCACCCAATTTCTACTGAGAATACTCATAATTGCCTATCCTAGCCTTCTTATTATCCTTAGCCTATTCCCTAAGCTTATCTCTCTCAACCTGCTGAGCATGAGTCATAAGCCTAGAGATGTTCATATCTTCCAGCAATAGCATTTTTGTACTGTGTTCTCACCAAGTCTGATACCCTAATTAGAAACTTACTAATTTGAGCCCTAGAATTGTCAACCATATATAGAGCATACCTAGAGAGCTAGGTGAACTTAAGTTCGTACTCTTGGACTGTCATGGAACCTTGCCTCAAATTCATGAACTCTTGAGCTTATGCCTCTCTCAACCCTCTTGGAAATAACCTGCCTAAAAAAGCTCCAGTAAAACACTCCCAAGTCACAGGAGTTGCATTCTCACCCCTTTTATATTTCCACTTTGTAAACCATAGGTGAGCCACATCGATAAGCTGGTAGGATGCTAATGCTACCCTATCATTTCCTTTCACCTGCATCACTCCAAAGATTTTCTTGACCTAACCAATGAAGTTCTGGAGATCCTCACCAACATGCAACCCTAGAAACACAGGTGGGTTCATCCTAACAAAATCACGGAGCTTAGTTGCCGCTGATCCACCACTAGCATTTGCAGGAACTGGAACCTATTGATTTTTCTGGTTAACTACACTCTGGGCCAGCAGTTGAATGGCATTCCAAAACTTTGCATTCAAAGCATCTTGATCTGGGATATGAGGAGTTGCGTTAGCGTTGCGTGCATTAGCATTCTTGGGGTAAACTCTACGAGGAGGCATGATCTGAAAATGCGTAACGATGGATTAGAAAGACAGATCATTCCAACGCACGATAAGAATATCAAGAAAGTGAAGTTTTCCTAAAACACTTAGTAGCCTCCCCTTCATAGGTGTGGCACACTTCACACTCATGAAAGGGACTCCACTTAGTGCGGCTTTTCAGACATCCTATGATTCTTGAACCTAGTGCTCTAATACCAAGTTTGTCACGCCCCGAGGCTACTCCCTCAACGTCAACACAGGACCTAGGATCACGAGTGACCTCAAGCTAACCCTGCTAACATATCATAAGCATACTTAAAGATTTTCTAAATAGTAGAAATAGTGTGGAAGCTTAAAACATACAATAAAATGAAACGACTGGGGATACCCATTATAAGTCTTTATATATAAAACTGAGTTTAATGAAAACTGAAAGATCAAGCTCAAACTAAAAACTGAATTTAAACTATGTCTGAACAAAAGCCTCTACTGATTAGAGATACTGCGACATGCCCCAACTAACTCTAGAAAAACTGAAACTAAAACAAAATGACTACATAAAAGACATGTCAATCATCCTCAAAGAATGAGGACTCACCACTAATGTTGCTGAACTGGAGATCGGGAACCGATCTATTCGTGATCTGATGAATGTTGAGGACCTGAACCTATATCACAAGAAGATGTAGCACAGAGCATGTGTCAGTACTTGAAAGGTACTGAGCATGCATGATACGATAAATCTGAACAAAATATATAACTGAACACAACATACTGATCAATGATATAAGATTAACATGAAGAATATACTAAACATACAAAACATGAACTAAACTGAATGTAATGACTGAAACTGAATAATGAACATATATTTGGTAACCTGGTCAATGCACTAGAATCTGACTGTGGGAGCTATTGTTAACCGACATAAAACCACGAGAGCTATCTGTGGAGTCTAATGTATCACCCCATCGAGAGGACCCAATACACCTTGTCATGGGTATAAAGGCATGACTGGCGTGATCAGTAAATATAGTGCCCACGGAGGGGGCTTATCCTACGGGGGCATGTATTTCTTCGACTATGAGGGTGACTGACCCTTAGTCCACTCGGTATTAAGCCTACTCCCAACTGATTATATAAATAACACATTATGACTAAATTTTTGTAATACTAAATAGCTCAAAATACTGACATGCTAATTGAAAATGCAACATTAATATATTAATAATAAAACATTCTTAACTGAGGCATGTATATTTGAATAAACTGACCTAGCAAGTGTAATTCATGAACTAAACGAATCTACACAACTAGGGTTCTAAGATTCAAAAAAGAACTAAGAACCAATTCCACGAAAACATGATAATTTAATTTGATAATGTCTAACAACTGAATCACAATATAAATTCTGAAATTCTAGGTCTAACATGATATAGAGAATCAAGAATCTGACTGAATTCTAGGAACCTAATGGGTAAAAGAAACCCACTAGTAAAATTTGACATACTTGTTGATGAAATTCACGGAGAAATATTTTGATTTCGGGGTTGGAGCTGCAGAAATATCGTTGTGTTCTTGGAGAGGGCTTAGCCGACTCTTTCTCCTTATTTTCATTCAACTTGATGAATTTTTAAAGAATGAGTTGAGTACGGTCAGTCCTAATTAAGTTACTAGGCTAAAAATGACTAAAATGATGTAGTTTAGGGGTTAAACGACGTAGTTTAGGGGTCCAACGCACTGGGAAAAGACCAAACGACCCCTGACTTAAAAGTTGTCGAGGCTAATCGACGGACTGACCGATGGACCGTGGATGGACCTACGGTCCGACCTCTCAACCGTCGAATGGCTTTAGAGAGGTTGAATTTGGGGGGTCTGAACCACGGACCGTGGTACCACCTACGGTCCGTAGGTCCTGGCGTAGGTCGACCCTTGGACGAATTTTGTTTGAGTTTCTGGAAGGGGCTACAGGTGGTCATCCACGGACCTTGGTGCCTTTCGGTGGCACCTGCAACTTCTGATTTCTGCAAACTGGTCTTTCTAACGTACGGGGTGTTACACAATGATTGTTTCTTCCCTACATTCCCAATAGACTATACTTGGAGCATGTAGCCTTAATTTTTCTTTGATCACTAACTTTAGATACGACAAGTTATTTTTAGAGTTGCCTCAAATTCTTTTTTTCCGCCGATACTGCCTCTTCATGTCAACATGTTCCAGCTTGTCTTGGTACTTCCGCAATTATAGGAACGCTGACCAGATCATTGGATTATGGTGTAGTTTACTGGGCACCAGTTTTTATTGGAAGTGGAGCCTATTTTTCTGTGCATTTTCTATTTCTTTGGTATACAAATATATATTTATATATATTCTTATAGTTGCTTGAGGCAGATTTGGACCAAAGAAGTGAAAACTCTTCTTTGTTATAATTCAGATTTGGACCAGAGGAGTGAAAAATCTTCTTTGTCATAATTCCTTCATCATTTTGAGTTTTCAAGGACTCGATTGTGCTCTACCTTATACATAGTGAATTTACTCGTCGTTACCCATGGTTTTTTCCCGACTTGCATTTTCCACGTTAAACTGTGTGTCATTTTTATGTTTCAAAATCACTTTCCTGATTATTTACATCTGTCTTATTTTTTATACATGTTATTATTTAACAAGTGGTATTCGAGCAAGGTTCAAACATATCTACTGTAACCAAATTTGATATCAAGAAATTTGATGGAAAAATTAGCTTTAGAAACTGCAAGATCCGGGTAAAGGTTATTCTAACACACAGTGGTTTGAAGAAGGCTTTAGCAGGAAAGTCAAATAAGTCTGATACTATGAACGACGAACAATGACAGGAGTTGGATGAAAATGCACTTTATTCAATTCAACTTAGTCTTTTTAACCCCTATTCTAAGCCTAAACCACGACATTTTCACCTAGTTAAGGGTTTGGAAATTGTTAAACAATTCATTTACGTTCATTAATACTTCAAGTCATTAGAGCAAGGTTCCGAGAGGAGAAAAACTAGGATTTCGAGCGTTCTTTGAGCTACGTCGATTTCCCCAAACTATTTGTTGTACTAGTTATGTAAGGCTATCATAGTGTTGGAATAATTCGTTCTCACTCCCTACATCTACTTTCAAATTAGTAACATAGTAATCTAGAGTTCTATTTTTAAATTTCAGTAATCTTAAGATGAGTTGATGTTGAGTTCTGAGTTCTTGAGTTCCTGATTCTTTTAAAAATTATATTCCTAATTATTGAAATTCTATATTTTATGCATTGAGATTCTTGAGTTGATTCGTGCATGTCTATATTTCAACATGAACCCTACTAATTGAGTATTCTTGAGATGAGTAGTATCCTTGAAATTTGAGTATTGAGTTTTTCCTTATTGTTAATGAGATCCTTGAGTTGAGTTGTTCATATCTATATTTGAGCATGAACCCTATTTTGAATTACAAATTTTGAGAATCTTTTAAGGCCAACATTGTTTTCTTAATCAGAGTATTTGAGAAAGTAAGAAGGAGTTTGAGAAAGAATTTTAACCAAGATTTGAGCATGATTATGTCACGCCCCGAGCCTACACCCTAGGCAGGACTATCACTCTAGAACCATGGTTGGCCCCAAGCGAACCCTTGGCAAGGATTACTTACTCAGCGGAAGACTTTAAGCATTAAGAAAAGAACTCAAATGCAAGATAACTCAACTGTCTCAAATTAAACTCATATTGTTTTAGAAATAAACATTTAACTTAGCCAAAGTGGCAACTCAAAACTGAACATAAGTCAATAACAAGATAAAGACAAATGAGCTAACTGACTATCTATCTATGAAGCCTCTATTAACTGAGATGGATGTTGGGACAAGACCCACGACATCTTAATGAACTAAATACTAAAAACCAATAAAAAGGGATCCTCTCGAAGCAAGGAGGGTCACCAACAACCTCTAGAGCTCAACTAAAATCAACTATGCGATGGGTGATGATCCTAGTTACCTATATCGGCATCATAATAAGATGCAGGTCAACTGACATCAGTACATTGAAAGTACTAGTATGCGAGTTGGAATGCTAATCCCAACATAGGCTTGAAATGAATATGAAAGGAACACTTACCTTCGCTTTACTCAACATAAAGCAATAAAACATATGCAATATATAGAAAGATTGTAAAACAGTGGAAAACATCTTAGTTCGTGAAAGAAAATGCAATAACAAACTCAACTTTACTCATCTAATAAAGCAATATAGTTTTTGTGGGAGATTCTCTAACCGACAACCACCACTATGAGCCTAAGTCGTGATACATCGTCTTGCCCACGCTGCTAGAACTGTCCTATACTTTGCCATCATATCGAACACCTTAACTAAGTGGATGCACTAGTCTATGCTAAAAAGCAACTTAAGGAGTCATCTAAAAAGTATGATCCTTTACTACCCATGATGGCTACATGGTTTATGGAGACTTGAGTTAATATAAACTCGCATCCCCATTTGGTGCTCAATACTACTCCCAAAATATACTTAGCTCATATGTTTTTAAAACAAACTTCTTTCTTTGGTTTGAGATAATTACTCAAAACTTAGCTTAAAAGGTCTCTTGGAATCGATGTTCCCTTTCTTGCTCAAATGTGAAAGCATTTCTTAACTTTTGGGAATACTTAGTTCCCATATAAACTTTGAAGAATGAACTTTACTCTTAACTCAAGTTGAACTTTAACTCTTAAAATAAAGTTAATACGTTTGTAAAAGACTTTTGAAAACTTTATAAATTCTCTTGACTTACTTCTTAACTTTTAGACTTAACTCATAACTTTCCATTGATTGAATTATGGATTCAAGGTTCATGATCTCATGTTTATGGATTATTTCATGATGTAAAGACCTACCTTAGAGTGTTGGAATCAACTAGAAAACATAGGTACGTTGGTAATGGGAAGAAATGGTGTCCCTGGCACTCTGAGAGGCGCAGGGCTCCAGCCCTTGAAGTTCTGAAACTAACTTGGGGGTATCAGGCTTGCGCGGTGCCCCAGAGGTCAAAGTTCACAGACCCCTCTTTAGGGCTCTGAGAGGCGCGGCGCACCAAGACCCTCCCCAGGTGTTCCCCAACTTTTCTTCTCTGTTTTTCATCTCTATACCCTCTAATTTCACTTAGTTCTTTCCCCAAACACTTACAATCATTTATACCCTCAATATATAACAAATTCAACTCAAAATTACACCCGGAAACATGATTCAAATCTCAAGAAAACTCCAACAACACAACCCACAAGAATTCAAACGAATTTCATCAAGAACTCAAAGGATTTACTTTAAAATCTAATAAACTTCCCTGAATTGAATCATGATTGGCGTGTGGGTGAACTAACCCAACGCTATGTGATCTCACGTACCTCATAGGATTGAATCCTTGGCTAGATCCATAATTAACACAAATGTTCTTGACCATTCTTGATTTTTCTTCTCCATTCTCCTCTGTTCTCTTTTCTCCATGCCCTAGCGTGAACTTCAACTTCCTAAACTGACTGAAATCTGATTTTACCCCATTGAAACTCCTAAAAATGAATTAAAACAATTGGGGAAAGGAAAAGACTAAAATACCCTACCAAAATCCGGATTAGACTTTCCTTATCTAAGCAGCCCAACTTCCAAAGAGCATATCTCACTCATACGAACTCGGAATCCAGCAAACTCGGTGACGTTTGAAAGATAATTTAATGATATTTCCTACGGTATCTGTAAATACACCTAAATCATCTTGAGCTAGGAGTTATGGTCGTTTGAAGTTGACCCAAAACTCATTCTTAACTTAGATTAAAACAATTCCTGATTTTTATTATTTCCTAAAATCATTATTTCCAATTCTTGACTTCCTCCTAGTTATTTCAATTTAAGAGATGTTCCAATAGCTCCCCCTTGGGAACATTCATCCTCGAATGAGATTACTCTTACTAGGCTAAGGGTGTAACATCAACCATTCAGTTCAAACACCCAACAAGCAATTGCAAAAACAACATGCCAACTTATAAATAAATACCAAGAAAAGGATTAGTACCGTAATTTGGAACTTCTCCGGATTCAAAGAGATGTGGATATCTCTTCTTCATGTCCTCCTCAGCTTCCCAAGTAGCTTCCTCAACAAACTGATTCATCCAAAGAACTTTGACTGACGCTACCTCTTTTGTTCTCAATTTGCGAACTTGACGATCTAGAATCTGAACAGGAATCTCCCCATAAAACAAGCTATCATTGATCCCAATATCTTTGGTTATTATGATCAACGAAGGATCGCCCATGCACTTCTTCAACATGGAGATGTGGAATACCGGATGAACCACAACTAACTCTTGTGGTAGCTCCAACTCATAAGCTACATTACCTACCCTTTTCGATATTCTGAAAAGGTCAATATACCAGGGACTAAGCTTCCCCTTCTTACCAAATCTCATAACACCTTTCATGGGTGAAACTTTCAAATACACCTAATCATCTACTTCAAACTCTAACTCCCTTCTCCTAACATCAGTGTAGGATTTCTGACAACTCTGCACCATTTTCAACCTCTCTTGAATCACTTTTACCTTCTCCATAGTTTGATGAACTAAATCAGGTCCTATCAACCCAGCTTCACCAACTTTAAACCATCCAATAGGAGATCTGCATCTCCTCCCATGAAGAGCTTTATAAGGAGCCATTTGGATGCTAGAGTGGTAACTATTGTTGTAAGCAAATTCAATAAGGGGTAGGTAATCATCCCAATTACCTTTGAAATCAATCACACAGGCCCTCAACATGTCTTCTAAGGTCTGAATAGTGTGCTTTTCTTGCCCATCTGTCTGAGGATGAAATGAAGTACTTAAGTTCACATTTGAACCCAAGCCTTTTTGGAATGACTTCCAAAGTTGTGCGGTAAATTGTGCACCTCTGACTGAAATAATGGAGACAGGAACTCCATGAAGTCTAACCACTTCTTGAAGATATATCTTGGTATAATCCTATGTTGTGTGGGTACTATTTACCGGTAAAAAGCGGGCTGATTTTGTCATTCTATCAACAATCACCCATATTGAATCATGCTGTCTGCGAGACCTTAGTAAACCTATGATGAAATCCATATTAATCATATCCCACTTCCATTCCTGAAGTTCTATATTCTAGGCCAAACCACCGGACCTTTGGTTCTCTACTTTAACTTGTTAGCAATTTGGACACTTAGCAACATATTTGCAATGCCCTTCTTCATGCTACTTCACCAATAGACTTCTCTCAAATCGCGATACATCTTTGTGGAACCTGGATGAATAGAATATCTAGAGCTATAAGCTTCTTCCATGATCCTCTCTTGGAGTCCACCTACCATTGGTAAATACAATCTACCTTGATATCTCAATACGCCATCTCCCCCTTATTCAAAAGATAATACTTTATGAACATTTGCCTTCAATTCAAGCAAAATAGGTTCTTGGTCTTGCTTTTCTTTAACCTCTGACACTAATGAAGATTCAGCCCCATTCATCACCACTACTCCTCCTTCTATAGAATCCATCAGTCGGACTCCTAAGAGTGCAAGTCTATGCACATCCTTTGCTAACTCTCTCTTTTCTTCCTCAACATGGGCGGTACTACCCATAGACAACCAATTTAAAGCATCAGAAACAACATTAGCCTTACCTGGGTGGTAAAGAATAGTCATGGCATAATCCTTGAGTAATTCTAACCACCTCATTTATCTGAGATTAAGCTATATATGAGTAAACACATACTGAAGACTCTTGTGATTAGTGAATACATCTACATGAACGCCATACAAATAATGATGCCATATCTTCAAAGCAAATACTACAGCAGCCAACTCTAAGTCATGGGTTGGGTAATTCTTCTCCTGAACTTTCAATTGTCTGGAGGCATAAGCTATAACTTTGCCATTTTGCATTAACACACAATCCAAGCCCACTCTAGACGGATCACAATACACCACAAATCCTTGTGTACCTTCTGGTAAGGTCAAAATTGGGCAGTAGTCAACCTTTTTTTCAATTCCTGAAAGTTTTTCTCACAAGCTTCAGACCATTGAAACTTCACTGTTTTTTGAGTCAACTTGGTCAAAGGGGATGAAATAGATGAGAACCCCTCTACGAATCTTCTATAATATCCAGCCAAACCCAAGAAACTCCTAATGTCAGTTGAAGATGTGGGTCTAGGACAATTTTGTATTTCCTCTATCTTTTGGGTGTCAACTCTAATTCGATTACCGAAAACTATGTGGCCCAAAAATGCCACAGATTCAAGCCAAAACTCACACTTAGAGAACTTGGCATATATAACTCTTTACCTTTCAAAGTCTGAAGAACAATTCTGAGATGGCTAGCATGATCTTCCTCATTCCTCGAATAGATTAGAATGTCATCAATGAAAACGATAACAAACATATCAAAATAAGGCTTGAATACTCTATTCATAAGGTCCATGGATGTTGTGGGTGCATTGGTTAAATGAAACGACATGACCATAAACTCATAATGACCATAACGGGTCCTGAATGTTGTCGTTGGAATATCACACTCTCTTACTTTCAACTTATGGTAGCCAGATCTAAGGTCAATCTTAGAAAAACAAGAAGCACCCTGAAGTTGATTGAAAAGATCATCAATTCTCGAAAGATGATACTTGTTCTTGATGGTAACCTTGGTAAACTGACGGTAATCTATACACATCCTAAGGGAACCATCCTTCTTTCTCACAAATAAAACTGGAGCACCCCAAGGTGAGACACTTGGTCGAATGAAACCCTTATCTAGCAAATCTTTCAACTGTTCTTTAAGCTCTTTCAACTCTGCCGGTGCCATTGGATATGTCAGAATAGAGATGGGACGAGTATCAGTAAGAATGTCTATGCCGAAGTTTATTTCTCTCTCAAGAGGGACTCCGGGTAGATCATCTGGAAAGACTTCTGGAAACTCTTTTACTATAGGAACTGACTGAATGGGAGGTATCTCAAAACTAGAGTCATTAACTCGGACTAAGTGATAAACACAACCCGTAAAAACTAATTTTCTTGCCTTAAGGTATGAAATGAAGCGACCCCTAGGCACTGTTGAACTACTTTTCCACTTTAAGACGGGCTTATTAGGAATCTAAAACTTGATAACTCGAGTTCTACAATCTATTGACACATAAGAGGCATGAAGCCAGTCCTTTCCTTGAATAACGTCAAAGTCTACCATGTCTAACTCAATTAAATCAGTCATGGTGCTCTTATGATTGATGAAAATGACACAATCACGATACACTTGCTCAGCTATAATAGACTCCCCAACAGGTGTAGAAACACAGAAAGGTTCACCAAGTTTCTCAGGAAGACCATCAAAATTATTTTCAACATAAGGGGTTACAAAAGATAAACTTGCTTCTGGGTCTAGCAAAGCATAAACATCAAGAGAAAAGACTTTGATCATACCAGTGACAACATCTCGAGAGTTCTCTTGCTCTTGACGACTAGTGATCGAGTAGAGGCGGTTTACTCCTCCACCAGTACTGGAAGTAACTCCTCTAGGTACAGCTCTGTCTGGTGGCGCGCCATTACCATTACTTTGCAAGTTCTTTGGACATTCTCGCATGAAATGACCATTCTGGCCACACTTGAAACATCCAGTGGGGCCATCACGACACATCCCTGAGTGATTCCTACCACACTTAGCCCATGCAGGAATCTTAGTACCCCCTTGTTCCATACTACATTGCGACTGTGCAGGTCTAGCTCTGAAATTCTGGGAATTCTGACTATTGTACTCACATTTGTTTCTTTGGTGCAAGTGCACTAGCAGATGATGGAGCAGGTCCCTTCTACTTATGTTGGAAAGAAGATCGGTTCGCATTACTCTTTTGCTGCCCAGATTCACTCCCTGATGCCTTAGCCCTCTTATTCTTAAACCCTTCTCTATCCCTCAGCTTATCCTCCTCAACTTGTTGCACATAGATCATCAGCCTCGCTATGCCCATGTCACCTATTAGTATGGTTGCCTCACTTTCCTTATCTGATAGACAAGGAAACCCAACAACGAATAAACTCATCTTGTTCCTCATGTCGGCAACCATATATTTGCTTCTCTTAGCTCACGGGGAAAGAAAAGCCCCATGAAAGAACTCTCAAAATAGTCCAACTCACAATCGGTTACGCGCAAGCACAGGTTAGAAAGAAAAATTTTAGAGATAAAACTCTAACGCACGAAATGAGTATAAAAGAAGTAAAGGAATTTCCAAAATGTTGTCGCTTCCTCATTATAGATGTGGCGAGCTTCACACCGATAACTAAGACTCTACAGACATGGCTTCATAGACTCCCTAGTACTCTTGAACTCTGTGCTCTGATACCAACTTTTTCACTCCCCAAGCCTACACCCTGGGCGAGACTGGCACTGGAGAACCATTGCTGGCCCTAAGCGAACCTGTGGATGGCTTACTTACTCAGCGGAAGACTTTAAGCATTAAGAAAAGAAATCAAATGCAAGATAACTCAACTGCCTCAAACTAAACTCATAATTTTTTAGAAATAAACATTTAACTTAACCAAAGTGGCAACTCAAAACTAAACATAAGTCAAAAACAAGATAAATACAAATGAACTACCAGACTGTCTATCTATGAAGCCTTTAATAACTAAGATGGATGTCAGGACAAGACCCACGACATCCTAATGAACTAAATACTGAAAAGAAATAATAAGGGATCCTCCGGAAGCAAGGAGGCTAACCAACAAACTCTGGAGCTCAACTAGAATCAACGATGTGCTAGGTGATGATCCTGGTTACCTGTATCTGCATCATAATAAGATGCAGGCCAACTGGCATCAGTACATTAAATGTACGAGTATGCGAGTTGGAATGCTAAACACAACATAGGCTTGAAAAAAATTTAAAAGGAACACACTTACCTTGGCTTTACTCAACTCTTGAATTACTTCACTCAACATAAAGCAATAAAATATATGCAATATATAGAAAGCTTGTAAAACAGTGGAAAACATCTTAGTTCGTTAAAGAAAATGCAATAACAAACTCAACTTTACTCATATGATAAAGTTATATAGTTTATGTAGAAGATTCTCTAACCGACAACCACCACTATGAGCCTAAGTGATGATACCGCGTCTTGCCCACGCTGCCAGAACTGACATATACTTTGTCATCATATAGAACACCTTAACTAAGTGGATCCACTAGTCTATGCTAAAAAGCAACATAAGGAGTCATCTAAAGAGTATGATCCTTTACTACCTATGATGGATACATGGTTTATGGAGACTTGAGTTAATATGAACTCGCATTCTCATATCGGTGCTCAATACTACTCCCAAAATATACTTAGCTCATATGTTTTTAAAACAAACTTCTTTCTTTGGTTTGAGATAATTACTCAAAACTTAGCTTAAAAGCTCTCTTGGAATCGATGTTCCCTTTCTTACTCAAATGTGAAAATAGTTCTTAACTTTTGAGAATGCTAAGTTCCCATATAAACTTTGACGAATGAACTTTACTGTTAACTCAACTTGAACTTTAAGTCTTATTATAAAGTTAAAATATTTGTGAAAGACTTTTGAAAAGCTTATGAACTTCTCTTGACTTATTTCTTATCTTTTAGATTTGACTCTTAACTTTCCTTTAATTGAATTATGGATTCAAGGTTCATGATCTCATGTTAATGGATCATTTCATGATATTAAGACTTACCTTAGAGTGTTGGAATCAACTATAAAACATAGGTACGTTTCCAAGGAACTAGTATGAAAAGGGAGGGGGGATGGGAAGAACTGGTGTCCCCGGCGCTCTGAGAGGCGCAGGGCGCCAACCCTTGAAGTTCTGAAACTAACTTGGGGCTCTCTGGCTGGTGCAGCACCCTAGAGGTCAACGTTCAGAGACCCCTATTTGGGGCTCCTGGCTGGCATGGCGCCCTAGAGGTCAAAGTTCAGAGACCCCTCTTTGGGGCTCTATGAGGCGCGGCGGCCCAAGACCCTCCCCAAGTGTTCCCCGACTTTTCTTCTCCGTTTTTCATCTCTAAACCCTGTAATTTCACTTAGTTCTTTCCCCAAACACTTACAATCAATTATACCCTCAATATATAACAGATTCAACTTGAAATTACACCCGGAAACATGATTGAAATCTCAAGAAAACTCCAACAACACAACCCACAAGAATTCAAACGAATTTCATCAAGAACTCAAAGGATTTACTTTCAAATCTAATGAACTTTGCTGAATTGATTCATGATTGGTGTGTGGGTAAACTAACCCAACGATATCTAATATCACATACCCCGTAGGATTGAATCCTTGGCGGGATCCACAATCAACTTGAACGTTCTTGACGATTCTTGATTTTCCTTCTCCTTTCTCATCTTTTCTCTTTTGTCCAAGCCCTAGTGTGAACTTCAACTTTCAAAACTGACTAAAATCTGATTTTACCCCAATGAAACTCCTAAAAATGAATTAAAACAATTGGGTAAGGAAAAGACTAAAATACCCTTCCAAAATCCGGATTAGACTTTCCTTATCTAAACAGCCCAACTTCCAAAGGGCATATATCACTCATACGAACTTGGAATCACGCAAACTCGGTGGCGTTGGAAATATAATTCAACGATATTCTCTACGGTATCTGGAAACACATCTAACTCATTCTTATCTAGGAGTTATGGTAGTTTTAAGTTTTCTCATAACTTATTCTTAACTTAACTTAAGCAAATTTCTAGATATTCATTATTTTCTAAAATCATTATTTCCAATTCTTGACTTCTTCCTATTTATTTCAATATGTGAGATGTTACAAAGTATAAGGGAACTAAGTATTTCTAAAATGTTTCATTTTTACATGAAAAATGAGAGTACTATTTTTAGAAAAGTAAAAGAGTTTTCAGAAAGATTGAGTACAGAGTAGTTACTTAGGCATTTTTGAGTAATTCTCTCAACCCAGAGAAAGTATTTTTACATTGAGCAAAGAGAAACCTTGTTTTCTAAATGAGCAATGAGTTCAGAGGTATTTCAGAGTAGTTACCTCTTTTAAGAGGATTAGTTTCACGGCACGTGTATATCATATCATATAGTATATGATGTTGTAAAATAGAATTAATATTACTAAATTAATGTTTTTTAGTAAATAATTATAACTGAAAGAATATTGCACAAGTGCTTTTAATGATTAATATAGATTTTCAGAGAGTTAATTGTTTTTTGAGACAAAAAATTACCAAATATCATTGAAACATTTCAAAATGCATTCAAAAAATTTAAATATGGGGAGGAAGTGATATATTTCTTAAGTAGTATTGTTCTTTACTTTTCTCAATTTGGTAAACAAACTTAACCAACAAAACAGAAAAATAGTATCAATATAAAAAAATGGTCAGCAATAACTTTTCCTCTTGAGGTTATGACTGTAAATGATGGGCACCATTTAAGTACAATTATTCTCTTAGATATTAATACTTGAAATTTAATATGTGCATGACACTAAGAACGATTGTCATAAATATTTTATTATTGTATCTTTAAATGTGATATATTTTTTACAAAATATTATTATTCAATTAATATTTGATTAAGGATATGATATAGATGTAATTTTACAAAAATAAAAAGTGTACTTATATAGTGAATGCCAATACTTTTATAAGTAAAATGTTACAGCGAAAAAATATATTACGCCAATAATACGTTCTAAAGAAAAGTATCCTTTATTTTGCCGCATATATATCATATAAATGTTGTCTAATTAGAGTATCTAGTATCTTACAAATGTTCTATGGTGATATAAAACATTAAACTTTTTCAATTAAAAAAGTAATAGATGAATAAAATTTAAAGTATTATTTATATAATCTTTAATTTGGTTTAAGATCATTTTATGATCAATCACTATTTTCTTATCATTTTTATTTATCTAGCAAAGAGTGTATCTTGTGACATAACATTTTCTTAGATCAAAATAATAGGAAATTCATACTTAAAAAATTTCATACTCAGCATAAATATAAAAAATTAAAAATATGTGGATCAATTCATAGCCAATGAAGAAGGAAGGCGAAAATATATGTTCATGATATATTCACCCTAGTGTTTCATTTGATTGAAATCTCTTACCACCAACACTTTACTTTCTCTGTTCATTTTTACTTACATATCTATTAATAGATAATTATTATCATGGTTATATTATCATATTATAAGTAAAAGTGAAAATCTATTTTTGAAACAGTAGACTTAACATCAAAACTACTAATTCAATGGACTACGTTGATGCCCGAAGTTTTAGCAATATTAGGAAGAAACTCCTTCATTTGATGTTAAAAGAATAAGAAATGGAAATACAAAGAAGAAATAGCTTACCCCAATCATGTGCCTTTTTTGTATTTGTTTATTATTATTGTCTCTCCCACATTTTTATCTATTTATTTTATTAGAAAAAATAATCAACAATGTATGTATTTAATTTCTCTCTCGAATGAAAATACAAAAGAAATTATTCAAGAAACAAAATTGGAAAAATAAATAAAAATTACCGCGCACTATATATAGAAGATTTCTATGTGAAGCAAAGTTCATAGATAATTGCATATTTCTTTATTCTCAGGGGATGAATCATTTATGAAAATTTTAAATGATCTCAAATTATCACAGAAAAGAGATCCCAAGAATTTATAATGAGTGAATGGTTGTGATTTATGACCAAAGAAACATGAAGGTAGAAATTGTTGTGACTATTCCTAGGAAATTAGTCTTTTTTAATGAATAAAACATGTAGATTAATTAAAGGGTATTAATGTTCTAAAACGATATAAATAATATTGATGTATGTATGTGATGAAAATCGTCAGAGGAAAATATGAGTATGCATTAATGAATGATTTGCTATAATTTGTTCACCAACTCTTTCTTATGTGGTACTCGAATTTCGTTGGATTTCGAACTTAATCAACTATTGCAAATAACATTTGATATTTTTTAAGAAGAAGAAGAGTAGAAAACCTTAAAAAATTGTAGTTTAAAAGTGAGAAGAAACTACTCTATTTATAACTAACAAATAGTAGTATGAATATGTTCTAATTGTGCCTTATTAGATAAGTCACAACCCTTCAAAAAAGTCCCTGCTCATTGGAAAAGACATAACCCTTTGAAAAAGTCACAACTCATCGTATATGGCATAACCCTTTGGTAAAGTCACAACCCTTTGAAAAAATCACAATCCTTTGGAAAAGTCACAACTCATCGGAAATGTCACAACCCGTCAAAAAAGTCACAACTCATCACAAAAGTTACAATCCATTAATGTGAAAAGGTATCAACTTTTAATATAACATAATTAAATAAATGTATTTTTAATTGGGGGTATTATAGTAATTCAACATTCATGTTTGGGAGTTCATGCTTTTAAGGTAGTATAGATAGATAGATAGTTTGAGCAATTATCTCAAACCAGAAAAAGAGTATGTTTTATACATTTGAGCATGAGTATATATATTATTGTGAGTAGTATTGAGCACTGATATTTGGATGAGTTCAGACAACTCAAAATCCTCATAAACCATGTCTTGGCAACATGGGTATAGTAGCATACTCTTTAAATCAATCATTTTTGCTTAGTGGATCCACTTAGTTGAGAGGTTCTATACCTCGGCCCGATATAGGATAATTATGGCAGCGTGGGAGAGATGTTGTATCATCAGCTAGCTCATAGTGATGGTTATTAGTTAGAAAATCTCCCACTAGAGTTAAAGTGTATTTTAATATATCACTTATTATTTTGAGTTTAGAGATGAGTAAGTATTTAGTAAATGTTTAAATATTAAACTCATTTATTTCTTTACATTCAGCTTGAGTATATTGTTATCTATTCCAATCCTTTCATTTCGTTATTTCACTTCGACTATATTACATACGCGTACATTGAAATGTACTAATGTCATTCGACCTGCATCTTTTCATGATGTAGATACTAGTGTTCAGGATTATCACCAGGTTCTTCTTTGAGCTCACTCTACACTTCAGCCATCTTTTGATTAACCTCCTTGCATTCTGGAGGACTTCACATTTAATTTCTAGTTAGTAGTTTTGAGATGCCGTGGGTGTTGTCCCAACATCCTTCTTTGATAGTAGAAGTTTTATAGAAAGACAGAGTCGAGGTGTCTATCAGTATTTACTTTATTTTGAGTTGTTTTACAAACTATAATTATTTGTTGAAAGTGGTGCCTCAAAACCTGGAGATTAGTTCCACTTTCTGATGTATCAATATTCAGCTTAAAAGTAGGATTAATTTCAGATAAATTAGGCAGCAATATTTGGCATAATCTGATTAGTTAGTTGCTATATTTTAGGCTTTAGTTATTGGAGATAATGTAAGCTTATTTCACTCATTTTCTTTAGCTTTTTTAGTTATGAATTCATGTATTTATATTGCAGTCATTATTTTCAATAAACTATGAAACTTAACCTTGTTTCTTCTCTTTTCTTTCTGAGTAAACATCAGTTATTCTCCTGTTAAAAACCTACAGATTGGTATCAGAGCATTGCCATCTTGAGGGATCTGTGAGAAGAGAGTGAACCATATAAACCCTACTTTGAACTACTATCTTAAATAGTTTATAGAAAATGAATTCTGAAACAAGCTTCTTAACTCCACCAATCTTCAATGGTGAGAATTATCAAGCTTGGGCAATTAGAATGACAGTTCATCTTGAAGCGCTGGATCTCTGGGAAGCAGTAGAAGAGGACTATGAAGTAACTCCTCTCGGTGATAATCCAACAGTGAACCAGATGAAACATCACAGGGAGAATAAGACAAGGAAAGCCAAAGCTAAAGCTTGCCTTTTCTCTACAGTATCCCCTTCAATTCTTACCAGAATCATGCAAATGAAGTCTGCTGCAGAAATTTGGGAGTATCTCAAAAAAGAATACCAAGGAAATGAAAAAGTGCAGAATATGCAAGTGATGAATCTGATTCGAGAATTTGAAATGAAGAGAATGAAAGAATTAGAAACTATAAAAGACTATGCAGACCAACTACTCGACTTGGCCAACAAGGTGAGATTGTTCGGTAAGGATTTCGCTTATGAAAGAATTGTTCAAAAGATTCTTGTTACACTTCCTGAGAAATATGAAGCCACAATTTTTCTTTAGAGAATTCTAAAGATCTGTCAAGCGTTACCTTGGCAGAACTTGTTAAAGCTTTGCAGGCATTAGAGCAAAGGAGATTAATAAGGAAATAAGGTTCTGTTGAAGGTGTTTTTCAAGCTAATTCACTGAATAGCGAGTCAAACAAAGGAAGGAAAAAGAACAAGAAGCAGAGGCCAAGAAATAATTACAACAATCAGGGAGGAAGTCAGTCTTTTTGCCCTCATTGCAAAAAGACAAATCACTCTCAACAAAAGTGTTGGTGGAGACCAGACGCCAAGTGCAACAAATGTAGTCAATTAGGCCATGTGGAGAGGGTATGCAAGTCACAACCACAACAAGAAGAAGCTAAGGCTGCAATAAATCAATATCAAGAAGAGCAATTGTTTGTAGCAACTTGTTTTGCTAGCAAAAGCGCTTCTGAAAGTTGGTTAATTGATAGTGGATGCACAAATCATATGACCAGCGACCAAGAACTCTTTAAAGATCTAAATAGATCTTTTATTTCCAAAGTGAAAATTGGAAATGGAGAATATCTCGATGCAAGAGGCAGAGGAACTGTTGCAATTGAAAGCCTTACAGGTTTGAAACTTATAGTTGATGTTCTTTTTGTTCCTGATCTTGATCAAAACCTCTTAAATGTTGGACAGCTACTTGAAAATGGTTTGAAAGTGTTTTTTGAAGAAAAAGCATGTGTCATCAAGGAGGCTGATAATAAATAGATGTTCAAGGTCAAGATGAGAGGAAAAAGTTTTGCCCTGAACCTGTTGGACAAGGAGCAAGCATCAGTTATCAAGTTGGAAAATAACTCAGAACTATGGCACAAAAGACTCAGACATTTTCATCATGATGCTATACTCTTCATGAAAGAAAATCAACTAGCAAAATGTCTTCCAAGCCTTGAGAAGAACCTGCCTGCTTGTGAAGCTTGTCAGTATGGGAAGCAAGCAAGGTTGCCTTTTCAGAATTCATCATGGAGGGCAAAGCAGAAGCTGCAACTTATTCACACGGATGTAGGCGGACCTCAGAAAAAACCATCTTTAAAGGGTAGTAAGTACTATATTGCCTTTATTGATGATTGTACCAGATATTGTTGGATTTATTTTTTGAATTATAAATCTGAGGTCGCTGATGTATTCTGGAAATACAAGGCTTTTGTGGAAAATCAGAGTGGTTGCAGAATTCAAGTGATAAGAACCGATAATGGAACCGAGTATACTTCAGAAAAATTCAACAAGTTTTGTAATGAAGCAGGAATTGAGCATCAGCTAACAAGACCCTATACTCCCCAACAAAACGGAGTAGTGGAAAGAAAAAATAGGACACTAATGGAGATGACAAGGTGTTTGCTCCATGAGAAAGGGCTGCCAAAGAAATTTTGGGTTGAAGCTGCAAATACAGCAGTATTTCTGCTAAACAGATTGCCAACTTAGGCCTTGCAAAAGAAGACACCATTTGAGGCTTGGTTTGGTTACAAACCTTTGGTAACAAATTTGAAAATATTTGGTTGTCTTTGTTTTTCTTATGTACCTCAGGTGAAAAGAGATAAGTTGGATAAGAAAGCTGAACCTGGAATTTTCGTAGGATATAGCAGTCTCTCAAAAGCTTATAGGATCTATCAACCTCAAAATGACAAAATCATTGTTAGCAGAGATGTCAAGTTCGTGGAAAATGACACCTGGAGCTGGCAAAATTATGTAAAGCAAAAAAATCTAGAATCTCTAGATGAAGATGTTGATGATGTGCATGTTAGAGGCACAAGAACACTTTCTGATATATACAAAAGGTGTAATGCTGCAATTTTAGAACCAGGAGGATTTATGGAGGCTGTTGAAGATGAAAAATGGAGATATGCAATGCAGGAGGAGCTCAAAATGATAGAAAAGAACAACACATGGGAACTGGTTGACAGACCATCACACAAGAAGGCAATTGGAGTCAAGTGGGTTTATAGGACCAAGCTCAATCCTGATGGTTCCATAAACAAGTACAAGGCCAGGCTGGTTGCAAAAGGGTACGCACAAATGTTTGGAGTAGATTTTTCAGAAACTTTTGCTCCTGTTGCCCGTTTGGATACTATAAGAATGTTGTTAGCTTTAACAGCTCAACTGGGATGGAAAATACACCAGCTTGATGTGAAATCATCTTTCCTAAATGGCTACCTTGAAGAAGAAATCTTTGTAAAACAACCTAAAGGTTTTTCTATCAAAGGCAAAGAAGACAAAGTGTACCTTCTAAAGAAGGCATTGTATGGCTTAAAACAAGCTCCTAGAGCTTGGTATAGCAGAATTGATGCTCATCTTCTGAGCTTAAGCTTTACAAAAAGTCTCAGCGAGTCTACACTCTATATTAGAAAAGAAGATTCTGATTTAACCATTGTTTCTTTGTATGTAGATGACTTGCTAGTTACAGGTAGCAATTTGAACTTGATTAATTTGTTCAAGACTGAAATGATGGATGTTTTTGAGATGACAGACCTTGGCGAAATGTTCTACTTTCTTGGCATGGAAATTCAGCAAAAAGGACATAAGGTCTTCATATGCCAGCAGAAATATGCTAAAGAAATTCTTATAAAGTTCAAAATGGAAGAATGCAAGTCTACAACAACTCCTATGAATCAAAAGGAGAAGTTCTGCAAATATGATGGAGCTGAAAAGGTTGATGAATAGGAGCCTGATAGGTTGTCTAATGTACTTGACTGCAACAAGACCAGATATTGCTTATGTTGTCACTTTATTTTCAAGATATATGCATTGTGCTAGCGAAATTCATTTTCAAGCAGCTAAACGTGTGATTAGATATGTTAAAGGTACTGCGAATTTTAGCATAATGTTTAAAAAAACATCAGACTTTCAGTTTCTTGGATTTTCTGATAGTGATTGGGCTGGTAGCTCAGATGATATGAGAAGCACCTCAGGTTACTGTTTTAGTTTTGGTTCTGGAATGTTCTCTTGGTGTTCAAAGAAGCAAGATATTGTGGCTCAATCTACAGCTGAAGCAGAGTACATTGCAGCTGCATCAGCTGTGAATCAAGCCCTTTGGATTCGGAAGCTACTGACAGATTTGTATATGGAGCAAAAGAAGAGCACTGAAATCTTTGTTGATAATCAAGCTGCAATTTCAATTGCAAATAATCCTGTTTCACATGGAAAGACAAAACATTTCAAGATCAAGCTTTATTTCTTGAGGGAGGTGCAAAAGAATGGAGACATAGGCTTGGTGCACTGCAAAGCTGACTTTCAGACTGCCGATATTTTAACTAAGGCCCTGCCTAGAGCAAGATTTGAATTTCTCAGAAAAAAGGCTTGGGATTGCTGCTTTTGAGTCAATGAGGAGTGTTAAAAGTGGTGCCTCAAAACCTGGAGATTAGTTCCACTTTCTGTTGTATCAATATTCAGCTTAAAAGTAGGATTAAGTTCAGATAAATTAGGCAGCAGTATTTGGCAGAATTTGATTAGTTAGTTGCTATATTTTAGGCTTTAGTTATTGGAGATAATGTTAGCTTATTTCACTCCTTTTCTTTAGCTTTTTAAGTTATGAATTCATGTATTTATATTGCAGTCATTATTTTCAATAAACTATGAAACTTAACCTTCTTTCTTCTCTTTTCTTTCTGAGTAAACATCAGTTATTCTCCTGTTAAAAACCTACAATTATTGCTATTGAGTATTTTCCAGACTTTATGATATAAATTTTTGAGTTAAACTAATTTAATTATGTCTTATGCTTATTATTACTTGAGTGAGTTTTCCGCTAAGTAGTCAGCCAGGTCAAGATTTCTCTTGGAGATCAGAAATGGTTCTCGAGTACCGACCCATCTAAGTGTAGGATCGGGACATGACACACACGCTTGAGTGAAACTTTTTTTATTGGTATTCCTTAATAAATCTGAAAATAGACAGATGCAACTATATCTATTTGCTTATTTTCATCAAAAAATCATAAAATAGAAGAAACCTAGCCATCTAAGACACTCTTTTTCCAGAGAGGATGGCCAAGAGGTGGGTGGAGAAATTAAGGTAACTAAACTGGTACAGTGTCCTGAATTTCTTCTCTATGAATCTGGAAGTTGTGAAAGTTGGACATGATTTACTAATTCAAACTAAGAAGAAAATTGATTTAACTCCAAAAATGCAACTAGAATAGAGACAACTTTTAACTAGTGTTTTGACAAGTTTTATGTAGTTAACTCAAAATTAAGCCTTGATTAAGGTAAGGTTACGATCATTATATGACTACAAGAAAGTTGCGGCATTTGGCTAACTTATTCTCAGGCAGAAAGTTGACAGCATTTATAGAGGGAGGCATACCTTACTTTGTTTAACAAATCTGAAGATAGAGAAACACACGCCTGAGTGCAGATCTGTTTACTGATTTTCCTTGATAAATGTGAAATTAGAGAGACGCAACTATATTTGTTGGCTGATTTTCCTTTAAAATTCGAGAAACAGAAAGACTATTCATCCGAGCGATGTGGGGTAACAAAATGTTGGAAATCTGACGGAAAATACCTTCTACATGAGCACTTGTATTGAATTCACCAAAACTTATACTTCACTACAAATTTTTGTAGGAAATTCTCCAGGCTTGAGGCGTGTCGAAAGAAACTGTCCTTATGGATATTTCACCCGATATAGGTGTATCCCCCATGATCTGACAATCTCTTTTAGTAGAAAATAGGAGCCAGAATCTAACAAAGATTAAATACAAAAGAAAACCCAACATACTAGAATATAGAAAAGAGGAGTTTATCTTCATCTTCATTACTTAAAAGAAGTAGACAAACAAATATATATAGTTGAAGATCATAACATGAGATTCATTTTAGACTCCAATAAATAACAGACAATCAATGGGGATAAATGACAATGGAAAATGAGTCAATTGTCTGAAATTTAACGTTAAATTAAACGAAATTTTAATAGCCAATCAATGCCATTAAAATTGCATATAATGTTTGGTCATAATTGTAATAGAGCTGTTAATAATTTATTTGGATTAATAACTAGTTTAGTCTATTTATGGATAGGAAATATTTAGGACATATAATAATATTATCTTCCAAATATAATAGGATATAAAATAATTATTTTTGAGATATATAAAAATATTCTTCTAACAATTCCCTACATAACTCAAAATGAATATGAAGGAATAGAATGAAATACAGAGCTTTGCTGGGTTTTCACTTATGAGACTAATGCATCGAAATTGGTGTCTGTAGACTATGAGGCGGACCTAGATAAAACAAGATTAAACTTACTGAACAGTTGGTGAAGTTTAGAACTTTTATAAACCAATTATTCTTTTGTAAGTCCAGCGTAATTTTTCCATTGAAACGATTATTTCTTCACAACAAATGTTATTGCTTGGCAACCACGTATAGACTTTAAAATTCATAAACTTGTACCCCTCTATTACAACAAAATATTCAGTTTATTACGTACTATACTTTTGGTATCTCTCATGTATCACCAAGGATTTCTTAAAAAATAATGCAACAAAAAGTAATATCATTTTCAATAAGAACATGAGGAACAATCATTTTTTCCACGCTACCATTGCATTATTCAATCATATCATAATTGACTATCACAAATATGTATATGAAACATTGTATTAGCATACAAATAAAAATCGTAGACCCTATTTTTCTTTCTTAGGATCATTAGCACAACCTTAGCAACACACCCTTACACTTCCAAACATTTTATGATGGACAAATAACTTTCTTTTCCACATTCAAGTATAATAAAAGCCTTTTCAAAACCTATTCAAATAATTCTGATTATATTAAATATTATTAAAAAAAACATGTAACAACCATCAATATCTTCTCACTAGAAAATCATTAGAGCAATTCAACGGTTTGAAACACATAATAAAATATAATAATTAATGGATATATAGCAAAGGTTAAAAATTGAAATGTCAATTAATTAGAAACAAAGAAACGTTTTCATCACATAATAGTCAATAAGTCACCTTAAATTCAAATAATGATACGACCATTAAGACTAATTACATATTCAAGATCTATCCATTTTAAACAGTAAGATCTCCTTTTTCTTTTTCCTTTATAATATAATTAAGTATACTATAAGTCTAACATGTCACAAATCAAATGAAAAATCAAGTAATATAAGCACCTTCATTTTTGTTTTAAAAATATTAGCCATAACTAATTCGTGCTTAAAATATTCATCGCTGATAACAATATTTTGTTAACACATTATCAAACTCAAATAAAATATTTATTCAATCTTTTTCTCATAATTCCACAAGAATCGCCTTCTACTAAAATTGATTTCATGTACCATCTCAGATAATGTCAGTAGATTTGAAATTTTAAGAAGAATATTTTTATTCTAAGAACTTAAGTAGTTCTAGAATCACCAACATATATAAATAAATCATTCTCCTCTTCAACTTGGGTGTAGAATACAATAATTTTTGTTAGCAAAAATATGATCAACAACACCAAAGTCTAACACCCCATTACTTGATCACAAGATTCGCTTGACAAATGACCACAATAATGTATATCATCTTCTTAATTTAAAATAAATTTACTTAGCGGGATTATCATTTCCCTGAACTTTTTTCTATATTAAGGGGTATATTGGGTTAATTTGCCAAACATAAATTTATTAAAATACAGACATATTGTATCATCACATACCTTATTAGCACAAACAATTGAAATGAAACTACCTATTATATAACATCACCTCCAACGGTACGATATTTTGTTTGTTAAATTCAGATGACTCGAGTTCTAATTATTTCATTCACACTTGACAATTTTGCTTCACAATCTGCATTTATTTTGCATTAACTCCCATTTCCCTTGTGGATACATCCAATCAAACTAATAATCTTGGTCATTAATTTCCCTTCAAGATTTCATGAAAAATACAATTATGCACAAAAACCATCCTCTCTTTCTTGAAGTTATTAATATGATTTTATGCATATTGTAGAGAACAAAGAAAACTAGAAAGAAAGAGAATTGACAAGTAATAACATATCACTTAGCTTGTCTTGTCTTCGGGTGTAACCATTGCCACAAATAAATTGAATTCTCTCTCAATTTGTTAAAGCCTCAAATGTTTATGTTTCTAAAGACTCATAATTTCCCAAGCAATACATGTTGTGTATCTATCTACAACTCCATATACGAGAAAGCGTAATTGCTTTATAGAATGTTGAGTGTCTTCCATAAGACCACGATAAAGAAATTTTGTTAAGATTGTTGAAAATCTTACAGAAAAATAACTTCTACACGAACACGTGTATTGAATTTACCAAAATTTATACTTCACCGCAAACTTTTGTAGGAAATTCTCTAGGCTTGAGGCATGTCAAAACACACTGTCCTTAAGGATATTTCACCCGATTTAGGTGTATCCCCCAAGATTCAACAAGCTCTTTTAGTATAAATTAGGAGCCAAAATCTAACAAAGATTAAATAGAAAAGAAAACCCAACCTACTAAAATATAGAAAAGAGAAGTTTATCTTCATCTTCACTACTCAAAAGAAATTGACGAACAAATATATATAGTTGAAAATCATAACATGAGATTCACTTTAGGCTCCAATAAATAACACACAATCAATGGGGAAAAAGTAGGAAAAAGTTCTGAAATCAAACTCTAAGAGGAAGAAAATAGAAATAAGAGGAGTCTAACTAATAACATTAGGAAATTCATTAGCAAGGCATCCAGCAAATCTAAAAGAATAAACATATCAAAAAATAACAAATCACCAGCAAACAAATTTTAAAAAATTAAACCTAGATGAAATTATATGAGGTAAATTCATAATTGGGGCAAATCTAACATTATAGACAGATTAAACTATTAACAAATTAACAGCAACCAAGTTTTAAAAAATGAAACCTAGATGAAATAATACTGGGTAAAATCAGAATTGAGCAAACTTAGGTCTTCCACAAAGAAATCACAGGTAAAACAACATAAACTTACCTTGCGGAGAAGAAAACTCCAAAATGAGTCCCGATACTATCAGTAGTAGCAATTAGACCAGTAAAGCATGTGACGATGACAAGGAAGAGGATCTGCAATCAAAATAGAGAGGCACTGATTCATATTTAAAAGCTTAAATAGAGAAATATAAATATCATTTTCAGTTAACAAACCTAGAAACATGGAGAGATACGTTACTGAAGAGAAAGTATATATCTTGATATTCTGCTATCAAATCTGAAATGAATGCACGCACGTCAATGTTATTCCTCTAACAAATCTAAATAGAGAGTTGTCACGACCCAAAGTACACCATAGACGTGACATATGTATAAGACCTCGAGAGGCCCTACACAAGCCACTTAACATACACCATGCAAGATAATAGGATTTAACGAATACAGAAGACAATCTAATATCATAAAGAGTTTGACAAAAGCGGAATTTAACGTAAGTCTCAAAGTCATCTACTACATCATAAAAAAAGTGATTGAGACATAACCCATACATCACATACAAAGTCTGAAACTAAATACAGCAAAGTAGTAAAAGAGTCTCGGTCCTCGAAACATGAGGACTCACCAATCTTCAAAACCTATGAAGGATCAACTAGCCACGAGTATGCGAGGTAGGAACGTCAGACCCTACATTTATGAGATAATGTAGGCACAAGTATGTATTAATGCATGGAATGTACTATGTATGTGGCAATATGTACAAACATAGGCATGATAACATAATGACTTAAAACGTGTAGGCATGATCATAATGGGACATTTTAAAAGCATGTAGAGATGAAATGACATGAAAGCATAAAACATAATCAGTTGCATAAAACATAATCAATTATATTAACATAAAGGACATAAGAAAAGCTTTAAGAAAAATAATCATTTTGTGGGATCTTAGCTTTAACATACAATAAGACCATGAGAGCTAGATCAAGGAATCCGGTATATCCCTCATACCGAAAGAAGGGGAATCTACTTGCCAAGGTAGAATCTGTATATATCATCATTTTCTAAAGTGGATCCACTAGGTAGGTCATTTAAGACAATCCTACGGGGGCACGTAGCTTGGGACTAGAGGTTGCTACTAGAGACTATCCCATTTGAGCCTTCACCTCAAGCCCTCTTAGTGCTAAGTCTAAATCCAATGGAATAAATAAAAAGTCATTTATCAATTTAACATAGGAAAGGCAATGATCAACACCAATCCATATTTTCAAGATCAAAACATAGAATACCTCTTTTTTCACGCCTCGAGGCTACCCGCAAGACGTAAACACGGGACCTAGGATCACGAGTGACCCCAAGCTAACCCTGCTGGCATATCATAAGCATACTTAAATATTCTAAACATAATAGACATAATGTGCAGAAGCTTAAACATGAGATCAACTGAAATGATGGGGAATACCCATTCTAAGTCTGAATATATATAAAACTGAGTTTAATGACAACTGAAGGATCAAACTAAAACTAAAACTGAATCTAAACTATGTCAGAATAAAAGCCTCTACCGATTAGAGATGTTGATACATGTCCCCAGCTAACTCTAACAAAAACTAAAACTAAAAGACTGAAAATGGAAAAATAACATGTCAATCGTCCTCGAAGAATGAGGACTCACCACTGATGCTGCTGAACTGGCGATCGAGAACCGATCTATACATGATCTGGATGCTGAGGACCTGAACCTACATCACGAGAATATGTAGCACAGAGTATGCGTCAGTACTTGAAGGTACTGAGCATGCATGATAGAATAAAGTTGAACAATATAACATAACTGAAATAGATCATATTGATCAATAATATAAGATAGCCACAAAGAATATGTCAAACATGTTGAATATGAACTAACTGAATGTAGTGACCAAGTTTATAACATACTGAAACTGATATTGAATACTGAACTGTAACTGATAACCTGGTCAATACATTATCATATGTTTGTGGGAGCTACTAATAACCAACATAAAACCACATGAGATAAATGTGGAGTCTGATGTATACGCCCCATCGAGAATGAGTTGACTAGGGTAAGTTCTAATTAAAGTACTAGGCTAAAATTGACTAAAACGACATAGTTCAGGGGTTAAACGACGTAGGATAGGTGTCCAACGCATAGGGGAAAGACCTAAGTGACCCTACTTAAAAAGTAACGAGGACTGACACGACCTTTCTAATGGACCGTCACAGGGACCACAGACCGTCAAACTGGTCGTGGTCCTTGGTCCAGTGGCTGCTGGTTCCTGGGACACCCCTCTACGGTCCACTTCACAGACCGTGTGAAGGATCACGAACTGTGAAGGTTACCGTGGTCCATCACTTGGGCTAGGGGCTTGCTGGCATGGCATCACAGGAGCCACCACGGCCTGTCAGTAAGACCACGACCCGTGAAGGGTCCCGTGGTCTGGTGACTGAGTTTTGTGGGGTTATGTCTGGCATACACGAGCCTCTCCAAGCCTCATGGGGTGGTCCATGGCCCGTGAAGGGTCTCGTGGTCCACCTCTTCTGGGAGGGGATGAGCCATGGGCTGGTCAACAGACCGTGGTTCCTTTCACAGTCCGTGAACCCTGTCGTGGTTCACAGATTCTGGTACTTTTTGCTGCATTTTCTATGTCTGGTTTCTGAGGTGTTATAATATCTCCCTCTTGGGAACATTCATCCTCGATTGAAGTCTAAACTAGCTGGATAGGGAGGGAAAGAACTGCAAACCCAACCATTAATTACTAGCTAGAAACTGGTTTCTAACTGAATTATGTTCCGAGAACATACAAATATGCTGAAAATGCAATTATAAACTGAAGGAACATGATACTAATACTGAATATGCACAAGAGTAACTAAAAAACTGGAGAGGAACTATTACCTCAAGCTGTAATGGATTCGGAAGGAAAGAGATGAGGATACTTGGCTTTCATGGTTGCTTCTGCTTCCCAAGTAGCTTCCTCTACTTACTAACTCATCCACAAAACCTTAACTGAAGCTACTTCTTTGTTTCTCAACCTTCGAACCTGATGATCAAGAATCTCAACTGGCACCTCCTCATAAGTGACACTATCCTTCACAGCGACACTTTCCAATGGTACTATGGATGTTGGATCACCTAAACACTTCTTCAACAACGAAATGTGAAAGATTAGATGGACTACTGCTAGTTCTGCTGGCAACTCTAACTCATAATCCATTATAGCAACCCTTTTCAGGATCTTGAAAGGACCTACATATCTGGGACTGAGCTTCCCTTTCTTGCCAAATCGCATCACCCCCTTCATAGGTGACACTTTTAGGAAAACCCAATCATCAATCTCAAACTCTAAGTCGCTTCTCCTCATTTCTGCATAGGACTTCTGACGACTCTGGGCTTTCTTAAGTCTATCTCTGATAAACTAAACTTTTTCCATAGCCTTATACACCAAATCTGGCCCTATCAAGGCTGCTTCACCTACTTCAAACCAACTAACTGGAGATCTTCATCTACGCCCATACAATGCCTCATAAGGGGCCATTTGAATATTGGAATGGTAACTAATATTGTAGGCGAACTCTATAAGAGGAAGGTGATCATCCCAACTACCCTTGAAGTCGATCACACAAGCTCTCAACATGTCCTCTAAGGTCTGAATGGTACATTTTGCCTGACCATCCATATGTTGATGAAATGATGTGCTGAGATTTACCAGGGTAACAAGACCTTTCTAAAATGACTTCGAGTTATGAAAGGTAAATTGAGGACCTCTATCTGAGATGATAGACAAAGGAACCCCATGCAACCGGACTATCTCATTAATGTAAAGTTTTGCATAGTCCTCTGTCGAATCTGTTGTTTTAACAACCAAAAAGTGAGCTGACTTAGTAACTCTGCCTACTATTACGTAAATTGAGTCGTGATGTCTGTGAGTACGAGGTAAACTTGTAATGAAGTTCATGTTTATCACTTCCCACTTCCATGTAGGAATGTTGATCTCTTGTGTCATACCTCCTGGTTTTTGATGCTCTACCTTCACTTGTTTGCAATTCGAACATTTAGCCACAAAATTTGCTATGTCTCTCTTCATGTCGTTCCACCAACAGACTTCCCGCTATTCACGGTACATCTTAGTGGCACCTGGATGAATAGATTACCTGGAGTTATGGGCTTCTGTAAGGATTTGTTGTCTCAACTCCCCCACCTTAGGAACACATAAATGACCTTGGTAGCAAAGCACACCATCTCCCCCTTAGAAGAAAACCTCAACCTTCTACAGATGAACTGCACTTTCAATTGAAGTAGTATAGGATCACTGTCTTGTTTTTCCTTAACCTCCACTACCAATGAAGATTCTGACCCATTCTGAACTATTACACCACCATTTGATATGCTCATAAGGCAAACTCCTTAGCGAGCAAGCCGATGAACATCTTTTACTAGTTCTTTCCTTTCTTCTTAAACATGTGCTATGCTACCCATAAATAGTCTGCTAAGAGCATGAGCTATTACATTAGCCTTAATAAGATGGTAGAGCATATTCATATCATAGTCCTTGAGGAATTCAAGACTTCCCCTCTAGCGAAGATTCAACTCTTTTTGGGTGAAAACATACTGAAGGATTTTATGGTCTGTGAAAACTTCTACGTGAACACCATACAAGTAATGCCTTCAAATCTTTAGGGAAAATACTACGGCTGCAAGCTCGAGATCATGAGTTGGATAGTTCTTCTCATGCACCTTAAGTTGTCTAGAAGCATAGGCTATAAGCTTACCTCGCTACATCAACACCAACTTAGGCTGACTCTAGATTCATCACAATAGATCACATAACCGTCTGAACCCTATGGTAGAGTCAAAAATGGAGTTGTAGTCAACCTAGTTTTCAGTTCTGCAAAGCTCTTCTCACACTCATCTGACCATTGAAACTTAACCTTTTTCTGAGTCAACTTAGTTAATCGAGAAACTATGGATTAAAATCCTTCAACAAACATTCCGTAATAACCAGCCAAACCTAAGAAACTTCTGATATCTGTTGGAGAGGTGGGTCTGGGCCATTGCTTTACTGACTTTATTTTCTGAGAATCCACTCGGATCCCTTCGCTAGAGACTATATGACCAAGGAAAGTAATTGATTGTAACCAAAACTCACATTTACAAAACTTAGTGAATAACTGACGATCTTTGGGAGTTTGCAGGACAACCCTCAAATGAGTCGCATGTTTTTCCTCATTCCTAGAGTAAATGAGGACATCATCAATAAAGACGATAACGAACAAGTTCAAATACTTTTTGAACACTTTGTTCATCAAATCCATGAAAGCTACAGAAGCATTGGTTAGTCCAAATGACATAAATACAAATTCATAATGACCATACCGAGTTTTGAAGGATGTTTTCCAGATGTCTCTATCTCTGACTCTGAGTTGATGATAACCGGATCTGAGGTCTATCTTCAAAAAATGACTAGCACCTTGAAGTTGGTCAAACAGGTTATCAATCCTGGGGATGTGATACTTATTCTTGATGGTGACCTTGTTTAACTGAAGATAGTCAATACATACTGAGAGAACCATGTTTCTTCTTCACGAACAACACTAGTGCACCCATTGGGATATACTAGGTCTGATGAAGCCTTTATCTAGAAGGTCTTTCAACTGCTCTTTCAATTCCCTAAGATCAGCTGGAGCCATTCTGTAAGGAGGAATAGAAATAGGCAGGGTATCTAGAAGGAGATCAATTCCATATTCGATTTCCCTTTCGGGAGGAAATCCGGGAAGATCTTCTGGAAAAACTTCTGGGAACTCATTTACTACATGAACTGACTCAAGAGTTGGGGTTTTAGAGTTTGAATCCTTAATCCGAACTAGATAATATATATACCCCTTGAAAGTCATTTTCCTAGCCTTAAGTTAAGAAATAAATTGACCCATAGGCACTGAGCTACTACCATTCCATTCTAACACAGGTTCACTTGGAATCTGGAAACGAATTATCCTAGTTCTACAATCGAATGAGGCATAACAGGAATGTAACTAATCCATTCTTAGGATGATATCAAAGTCTACCATTTCTAACTCTACAAGATCTGCTGAGGTGATTTTCTGAGAGACTGTGTGACAGGGCAATTTCTATATACCCATCTAGCTATAATTAGGTCACCAATTGGAGTAGAGACTAAGAAGGGTTTTGAAAGAGTTTCTAGACTGACACCAAAGTTCACTACTATATATAGAGTTACAAAGGAAAGAGTAGCCCCTGGATCTAACAAAGCATAAACATCTAAGTGAAAGACTCGTAATGTACCAGTGACCACATCAGGAGAATCTTTATGATCCTGGCAAGCCTGAAGAGCATACAACCTGTTCTGGCGCTGACCACCACTTGTACAAAATGAAGCACCCTACTGAGTTAGGCGACCTGTTGGTGCTGCTGGAGCTGTAGACTAGGCCCTACTATTGTTACCTCCCTTTCCTTGTTTAGAGAAAGAGTAATCCCTCAACCTATGGCCAGACTGACTACATCCAAAACACCATTCTTTCCCTGCAAGACCCTCGCACGGATGGTTCTTACCACATTTTGGACAAGTTGGGTAGGTCTTATTACCTGAAAGGCAAAAGGGTCTGGTGGACCCTTTTACTTGTATCAATTTGTATTGTAAACCCTTTTACTTACCCTTTTGTCATCTGAACTCTTAAACTCAATTAAAATAAGACTTTTAAATCCCTCCAACTATGTGTGTAGCTCACTCTCCCTTACATAAATGACATGTCATATCCATGTTATATATTAATGACATGTCATAATTATATTCATAACTATTTTTAATTATTAATAAAAAATATTAAACAAAAGACAAAATCAATTAATTTTCTATTTTACCAAATAAAATAAAGTTATTGTTTCTCTCACCATTCCTCTATCTCCCCTAACCCACACACTGTCAACACCATTTCCATATCCCCTGTTCTTTTCTTCTTCATTTTTTTTCATACCAAAAAGTGACATTACTTTATTTGAAGAAATTAAACAGAAATAGAACAATTTTACGAAAATAGATGGGGCCATTTTTAGGGTCTTCGTAGAAGAAAAAGAAAAAGAAAAGTACGCATAGTCAAAAAAAAATCTCAACGCATGGTTAGATCTACAGAAAGATGATTGCAATCATGAGAAATCAAGCAAGTTTCTGTGACTTGAAGGGAAACCAAGCAAGATATGACAACCATTGTTAGATCCACATGAATATGGTTGTAAAATTCATCCATGAATCAATTTGCAGGAAAATTAAGAAAACAACATTAGCACCTTTCCCCTAAAAAATGATTATATTCGAAAGGTAAAATCCTCAAGAATCAAGACCCCTAAATTTGATCTTGGCAAGCTGATGAGGTTTATGATTATATGCAAATCCTCTAAAAATTTGCATCTAATTCTTTGCCTTCAAGAAAAGGGTGGGGTTTGGGACGTTTTCTTTTTCTTTTTATTATTTAATATTTTTAAAAGCAAATTCATTGCTTCCACTTGCTTTTATGTGTGTGACAACACGCACTAGATCTTACTCAGCAAAACAAATGCCACATAAGCCTGGTAACCAGTCAAAGGGTTTAAAAATCTCATTTTAATTAAATTTAAGGGTTCAAATGACAAATAGTTAAGTAGAATGGTTCAAAATACAAACTGATACAAGTACAAGGGTTCACCAGACCCTTTTTGCCTTACCTAAAACACCCCTTGAGACTTAGAGCCTTATGCCCTACCTTTCTGATCCTGTCGAAACCTGGAAGATGGAGCACTGGCTGATGAAGATGCTGGAGTGAAAGATTTCTGCTGAAATTGAGAGTGATTTCCACCATCTGACTTCTACTGAGAGTACTCATAGTTACCTGTCCTAGCCTTCTTATTGTCCTTATCATGTTCCCTAAGCTTGTCTCCCTCAACCTAATGAGCATGAGTCATAAGCCTAGAGATATTCATATCATCTAACAACATAGCATTCTTGTACTCTGTCTTTACTAAGTTGGATACACTGCATAGAAACTTAGACATTTGTAACCTTGAATCACCGACCATATGTGGAGCAAGGGAGTAGCTATGTGGAACCGAGGGGGTTCACCCGAACCCCCTCGTGGAAAAATTACACTGTATATGTAAGGTCAAATTCTGGGTTTATGGGTATATTAATTAAAATGAACCCCCTCAACACTAAAGAGAATGATAGCGGAATGGTCAAGGGGTTCAAGTTCCGCCCGGAAGGGCTGAGTTAGAATCTCATTAGGCGCATTAGTGTTTTTCATCTTTTTTTTTATGCTTGAAAAGGGCTGAGAGGTTTAGGGCCCAGATTCCCAAACAAATGAAAAGGCCTCATTGGTTCAATGTGAAGCTTTATCCTTTTTATTTTTCATTATTTTCTTTTTATGCTATTTTTTATTTTTTTCAATTTGTCTTTGTTTAAATTTATTAGCCACATTCTTTGTAATTTTTTCTTTTAGATTATTCTTATTTATATTTTTCATTTTGTTTCTACATAGTTCTCTTTATGTGTACTAAGTTGAAGAAACGATAAATTTTTATTAAATTTTAAATTAAGTTATAAAATATATTTATATATAATAAAGTAAATTAAATTTAACCAAATGAAGAAATATTAAAATTGTGAATAGTTTTTTAACCAAAATCTATTTAATTTAATTTTCTTTCTTTAATTTCATTGTATTTTTTTCAACTTTATTCTAAGGTGATGAAAATTAAACTAATCTTATTTGATTTATTGATCATTTGTTTTTTTACAAATGACTAACCTAGTAAATTGAATTAATTGAACTAAAAAAAATGATGTCATTTATTTTTTATTTATTTCTAAATATGTCAATTTTTACCTCTTTAAAAAATCTTGGTGATTTTTATAGTAACATATGATTGAAAGGTCACTAATTCAGAATTTTTTTAATAAAAAAAATCAAAATAAAATAAAACATGACAAAACTTAAAGAAAAAAAGAGCACAAGAATTTGAAAAAAAAAACTCGATGGAGCAGGGTAAAAAGTAAGAAGAACCTAAACGCGACATAACAAGACAAGTTAAATTTAGCGAGTTAAGATTAATATTTTTCTTTCCCATCTAACGTATTTATTACTTTATACTTCGAACCTCCTTAGCGAACATCCTGGCTCCACCACTGATGTGGAGCATACTGGAGAATTGAGTGAACTTGTGTATGTACTCTTGGACTGGCATTGTACATTGCCTCAAATTCATGAATTCCTGAGCCTTAGCCTCTCTCAACTCTCGCGGAAAGAACTTTTCCAGAAAAGCTCCAATAAAGCATTCCTAAGTCATAGAAGCTGCATTCTCACCCCTGTTTTATTTCCACTACGTGAACCATATGTGAGCTACATCCTTGAGCTGCTTTACCCTATCATTTCCAGTAACTTGCATTACTCCAAAGATTTTCTTAACCTCATCAATGAAGTTCTGGGATCTTCTCCAACTTGCAACCCTAGAAACTCTGGCGGATTCATCCTAACAAAATCACGAACCCTAGCCGCCACTGATCCACCACTATCATTTGCAGGAACTAGAACCTACTGATTGTTTTGGTTACTCACACTCTGAGCAAAAAATTGAATAGCATTTCAAAATTCTGTATTTGAAACTTCCTGAACTGGGACTGGAGGAGTTGCGTTAGCGTTGCGGGCATTTGTATTCCTTGCGTAAGCTCTACGAGAAGGTATGATCTCAAATGCATAATGATGAGTTAGAAGGTAGATCATACCCACGCACCATCAGAATAGACAGAAAGTGAGGTTTTCCTAAAACACTTTGTAGCTACACTCTCATTAGATGTGGTGCCTTTCACACCCATGAAAAGGACTCTACTTAGTGCGGCTTTTCAGACATTCTAGGACTCTTGAACCTAATGCTCGGATACCAAGTTTGTCACTCCCCGAGGCTACCCCCAAGAAGTAAACACGGGACCTAGGATCATGAGTGACCCCAAGTTAACCCTACTGGCATATCATAAGCATACTTAAAGATCTTCAACATAATAGACAAATTGTGCGGAATCTTGAACATGAGATCAACTTAAATGATGGGGAGTACCCATTCTAAGTTTGAATATATAAAACTTAGTTTAATGACAATTGAAAGATCAAACTCAAACCAAAACTGAATCTAAATTATGTATGAATAAAAGCCTCTACTGACTACAGATGCTGAGACATGTCCCCAGCTACTTCTAGCAAAACCTGAAACTAAAAGACTGAAAATGGAAAAATAACATATCAATCGTCCTCGAAGAATGAGGATTCACCACTGATGTTGCTGAACTGGAGATCAGAAACCGATCTACGCATGATTTGGATGCTGAGGACCTGAACCTACATCAAGAGAAGATGTAGCACAGAGTATGCGTCAGTACATGAAGGTATTGAGCATGCAAGATAGAATTAAGTTGAATAATATAACATAAGTAAAATAGAGCATACAGATCAATGATATAAGATAACTATGAAAAATATGCTAAACATGTTGAATATGAACTAACTGAATGTAGTGACTAAGTTTATAACATACTGAAACTGATACTAAATACTGAACTGTAACTGTTAACCTGGTCAATACACTAGAATTTGTCTGTGGGAGCTACTAATAACTGACATAAAATCACATGAACTAAATGTGGAGTCCGATGTACACGCCCTATCAAGAGGAACCAATATACCTTGCCAAGGGTATGGATGCATGACTAGCGTGATCACTAAGTATAATGCCTACAGAGGGGACTTACCTACGGAGGCACGTAGTTCTGGGACTATGAGGGTGACTGACCATAGTCCAACTCGATATTAAGTCCACTCCCAATAGAATGTATAAAATACAACAAAATTGTAATAAACTGAATAGCTCGAGATTCTGACATGTTAACTGAAAATGCAACATTAATTTACTGATAATGAAAAATTCTTAACTTAGGCATGCATATCTGAATAAACTGACCTAGCAAGTGTAATTCATGAACTAAATGAATCTACACAGCTAGGGTTCTGAGTTCCAAGCCAGAACTAAGCAATAATTCTACGAAAAACATGATAATCTTATTTGGATTAGTTTGATAGCTAGATCACAACATGAATCTAAAATTCTAGAAACCCTAGGTCTAAGCATGGTGTAGAGAATCAAGAATCTGACTGAATTCTAGGGACCTAATGGGTGAAAGGAACCCACTAGTGAAATCCCACATATCTGGTGACGAACTTCATGGACACATATTTCAATTTCGGGCTGAAAGTTAGAAGAAACCTGATGGTTGTTCTTGGGAAGACCGCTTGACTTTTCTCTTTGTTTTACTCTAATTAAAGTACTAGGCTAAAACTGAGTTAAACGACGTAGTTTAGGTGTCCAACACATAGGGAAATAGACCAAAATGACCCTACTTAAAAATTGACGTGGGATGACCACAGCCCCATAGGGACCATGAACCATCAAGCTGGTCGCGGTCCTTGGTCCAGTGGTTGCTGGTTCCTGGGACTCCCCTTTATGGTCCACTTCATGGACCATATGAAGGATCACGGACCGTGAAGGTCACCATGGTCCTTCACTTGGGCTAGGGGCCTGCTGGCATGGCTTCATGGGAGCAACCATAGCCCGTCATTAAGACCACGACTCATGGAGTGTCCCGTGGTTTGGTGACTGAATTTGGTGGGGTTCTTCCTGGCATACACGAGCCTCCCCATGGCTCGTGGGGTGGTCCATGGCCCGTGAAGGGTCCCATGGTCCACCCCTTCTGGAAGGACGTGAGCCACGGGCAGGTCAACGGACGTCAATGGATCGTTGTTACTTTCACGGTCCGTGAACACTGTCGTGGTTCATAGATTCTGGTGTTTTCTGCTGCATTTTCTAAGTCTGGTTTCTGAGGTATTACATCTTTAAACGTAATTCAACATAAATGAGAAAACCTTTCACCAATGAAAATTCATATGTGAGAAATGCCTTTCACAATCATGATCATCATAGTAAGTGAGAAATCCTTTCACAATAGCATAAATACTTTCCTTTTAAAACATCCTTAAATCATTTATAATAACTTCATAAAAACATGCATATCTTCACAAGTTCATAATTTATAAATATGAGTTCATCATAGGTTCATAGTTGAAAAACCATGATTTAGGCATAGGTCAACATACTTTCAACTAAATTTCATGTATTAACATTGAATAATGCATTTAAAGACTTAATAAATCATAATGGAATGAAACCCACATTTACTGAATTGAAACCCTGTTTTGATCAATTGGAAATTGAATTGGAAAATTGAAATTGGTGGGGACCCCTCAAAGAAAAGGACTCCATGGGTGAATACACACATACCTTGATGCTAGAAGCACAAAAATAATGGAGGATTGGAGACTTGGATGAACTCTAACTCTTCTTTTTCTTCCATAGATTTGAGAGAGATTGGATAGTAAATTTGGTTTTGTTTTGGGAATTTAGGAGAATGGGATTTAAATGGGTAGTTTTAGTCCCCAAAAACCTTATATAGGGCTTGGGTTAGAAGAAAAAATGACATGGTTTTAATTAAAACGATTGGGAAAAAGACCCAAAAGCCCTTGAAAATAACGGTTGACCCATTCCTACGCTTTGGACCTACGGTATGTACGTCCTTCTAAGGACCGTCCTGGTCGATTGTAGAATTGATCATAGAACCTTTATTTAGCCAACTTCTGACGGAAACAATCTATGATTTGTAGGTCCATCTACGGACCATATATAAGATTGTATAACCCAAGTTGTAATGCCTTCCAATAATGGAAAGTGAACAACGAACCTCGATAAGAGACAGTAGAAATTGGGATCCCATGCAATCGCACAATCTGACAGATATAAAGCTCGGCTAACTTCTCCGCCGTATGCTTCACCCAAACCGGGATAAAATGGGAGGACTTGGTTAACCTATCAACAACCACCCGAATAGAATCATAACCATCAATAGTGGTAAGTAGTCCTATAACAAAGTCCATAGTGATTCGTTCCCACTTCTTAGTAGGAATAGGCATTCTCTGAGATATACATCCTGACTGCTAGTGCTCACATTTTACTTGTTGTCAAGAAAAACACCTTGAAACAAAATTTGCAATATATATCTTCATACCACACCACCGATAGTGCTGGCTCATATCATGGTACATCTTTGCCGCACATGGATGGATGGAATATAAGGAACAATGGTCCTCATCAAGAATCAATCTAATCAACTTGCCCACCTTGAGCACACAAATCCTGACCCTAACTCTCAAGACAACATCATAATCAAGGACAAACTCATTCACTTCCCCTTTCATCACCTTGTATCGAATGAGACAGAGTTTCTCATCATCAAATTGACGCTCACGAATATGCTCAATTAAGGAAGAACGAGCCTCAATAAATGCAATCAAACCATCAGTCTCCTCAGAAATTTGCAACCGAACGAGACTGTTGGCTAACCTCTGGACATCTCTAGGCAATTATCTCTCCTCCACATTAGTAGTGGCAATACTTCCCATGGTAGAAGTCTTCCTACTCAAAGCATCGACCACTACATTAGCCTTCTTCCATACAAGATAATTATGTCATACTCCTTCAGTAGTTCAAGCCATCTGCACTGCCTCAAGTTCAAATCTCTCTGAGTAAAAATTTACTTAAGACTCCGATAATCTATGAAGACCTCGCAACGAACTTCATATAGATAATTTCACCAAAGCTTAAGCACAAACACTACGGCTCCTAACTTTAAAACATGGGCAGGGTAGTTCCTCTGATAGGTCTTCTACTTCATAGAGGAATAGGCAATCACCTTACCCTTTTACATCAGAACACCACCTAACCAGACGTTAGAAGCATCACAATAAACAATGAACTCTACACCCTTCTTGGGTAAAGTCAAAATAAGAGCTGATGTCAACAAGGAGTTGTGCTTTTGAAATCTCTTTTCACATTCATCAGACCACTGGATAGTCACACTCTGCCGAGTCAATTTAGTCAAGGGAGACGTAATAGTGCAGAAGCTCTGAACAAATCGCCGGTCATAGCTCACAAGTTCAGCAAAACACTAGATCTCAATAACCGATGTAGGTATGGTCCAACTCTTTACTACCTTGACATTGACTGGATAAACCTGAGTATCCTCCTTGGACACCACGTGTCCTAAGAATGCCATAGAGTCAAGAAAAAACTCACTTCAAAAACTTGGTATAAATCATATTTTCCCTCAACCTCTTGAGTACAATCCTCAAAATATCGATCATGATCGTTCTTAGTCTTGGAGTAAACCAAGATGTCGTCAATGAACACTATCACAAAGAAATCCAGATAAGGTTGGAACACCTCATTCATCAACTCCATCAACGTTGCATGGGTTTTAGTCAAATCGAAAGACATCACAAGAAACTCATAGTGACCATAAATAGTATTGAACGCTATCATAGAGATATTCGATGCCCTAATCTTGAGGTGATGATAACCTGAACTCAAATTAATCTCAGAAAACAGAGATAACCCTTAAAGCTGATCAAACAAATCATCAATGCGAGGAAGAGGATACTTGTTCTTTACTGTCACTTTTCTCAACTATCGATAATCAATACACTTCCTCATGTATTCATCCTTGATCCTCACAAACAACACAATAGCACCTCATAAAGAAATCCTAGGGCGAATAAACTTGTTATTCAATAAATCCTGCAACTGGTCCTTCAATTTCTTCAACTCAGTTAGAGTCATAAGATAAAAAGGAATAGAGATAGGCTTGGTGCCCATCTCTAAGTCAATGGAAAAATCAATATCCCTAGTTGGAGGGACACTTGGAAGATCAGTAGGAAACACATTAGAGAACTCTCGAACAACGGGCACAAAATCCATGGGAGGTGGCTCAACACTAGTATCCTGAATGAAGACCAAATAGAACAAACACCCTCTATCAACCAATCTCTGAGCTTGAATAAAAGTGATAAGTTTCCTAGGGTATGAACCACTAGCACTTATCCACTCAAATGGCATCTCTAAGGTCATAGTCTTAGCATAACAATCAAGAACAGCATGATGCGGAGAGAACCTATCCATACCCAAGATAATATAGACTTTGTATGTGATGTACATCTCAATCACTTTTCTTATGATGTATTGGATGGCTTATTTAAACTAATGTTAGACTTTTACTTTGTCAAAGCTCTTTGATATATGAAATGTTATTTTTTAATTCTGCACTTCTATTATCTAGTATGATGTATGCTAAGTTGTTTGTGTAGGGCCTCTCGTGGTTCAAAACGTCATGTTGCACCTAGATTATACATTGGGTCGTGACAATTGTGTACTCCCATGAACAAACAAGAGTTTCTCTTTTTTCGACAATACATATCTCTTTGATTTAAGATAACATATCATAATTTGTTTCATTTTGATTAATCCCTGCATTGAAAGAGGAATTTTCAGATTAAATGATAATAGGGGTAGAATCGAAAGTATATGATTTTCCATTACTCTGATACTAAGTTCAATTCTTGAACAAAATAGTTCTTTTAAATTTAGTTGTTTCTAAAAGGAGACATTTACATCAATATATAGCTACTGCTAAGTTACAATTCATAGAAAGAACTAATTGATGTTTATTTAACCTAGAATGAAGGGCTTAAGATAAACTTCCTATTTTACAAAGATTATTAGAATTAATTATTTTTCCTATTTACAAAGATTACAAAATTAAGCCTAAAATACCTCTACATTAAATACTTTATTTTTGTCAAAATAATCTCAGAATCCTTAAATTGAAATAATAAACTGAAAATGGAAATGTGTATACACATAAAGAACATTTAAAAGGTTGTAATTTCTCACTAAAACTAATATCCTTAAATAACATGACACTCCAAAGACTAAAATTCCATAATTTAACAACTTAGGACCTCAAATCCTAAAAAAGTCTGACGATACCTGTGATCACATCATCAGAAGTCTCAATCTCAAGCCTCCCTGGAAAAGCATAACACTAGCACTTACGACCACTTGCAGTTTGAGTAGGACCTCTACAACCACCCTGTGGAACATAAACACCCCTACCAGAAGTCCTACCCCATCTACCGGACTAAACTCTGCCTCGACCCCTGGCCGGAGGCACTGAATCCCTAGCTGGAGTAGCTGAATAAGAATGCTAAGGTCCTGAATAAGTTTGTAAAGGACATTTTTGCATCACATGACCTAGATCCCAACAAGTAAAACAAAACCTAGGTACAGATAACTAATGTTGTGAAACGGACGAACTACCATAGCCACCTCGTCCGAAACCATAAGAACATCGGGCTGGCTTCCATTCTCAACTACTAGCATAGAAGCATGAATCGGTCCACAATGCTGGAAGGATCTACTACCTCTATATAAACCCCTGCCTCCAGATGAGGCACTAGAAAATTATCCAGATGACCAGACCCTCTTGGGCTCCCCAAACTCTTCTAAAACCATCAACTCCACCTCCTAAGCAGTGCACATAATAGACTAGAAGGAAGTACCCTCTGTGGCTGCTCTAAACATATAAGATTTGACGCAGAAAGTCAACCCTCTCACAAACCTACGGACTCTCTATATCTCATCTAGAATAATAGTCAAAGCATGCTTAAAAAGCCCACATAAATGGGCCTCATACGCGGTCACAAACAAACTATCCGGAGTCACGCTCTTAAACCTCAATTGACTCTTCTCCCTCATGCACCAAGGAATTAAGAGGTCCTAGAAAGCACTAGATAATGCATCTCACTCCACTGGTAAAGATCCAACTTTTCTAGACCTCACAAAAGTCCTACACCACTCTCTGGTGCATCCACGAAGCTGAAATACAAAAAGCTGGACACCATGAGCATCCACCATTGAAACGACCCCAAAAATGCCCGAAAATGTGCTTCGGAAACACTTATAATTGTAATTTCCGTATATCTCAAAATATGTGCATGATTTCAGAAATTCGACTTCATATTCTTATTCATGGGGTCAAATTGAGTGGGAAAGGGGTCTAACCCGAATTTTAGAGCAACCGTATCAAAATTCAAAAATCGCAAAAAATGCGATTTGGAGGGTCAACTTTAAGGGGGCATATCTCTCAGCACACAAGGAACTGGAAGGGCCACAACCTATTAAATTAAATCTCTTTGAGTTAGCTTTCCAACGCACTTGGTTTCACCTCATTCCGAGTTAGGATGAGGGAGTTATGACCATTTTCGTAAAACTTGTCTGTGCAGATTTGCAATTTCCAGTGAGCTATTTTATTTTTTTTAGCCTAAGTGTTGGGGACGTTTTTTATAAAAAAGGGATATGTCCCATACTTAGTCATTTTTAACTTCAAAAACACTCTCTAAGCCCTCTCCAAAATTCCACCAAGATCCTCAACCAAATTCAAACATCTCAAGCTCTAATTCCGGATTCAAGACTCAATCTCAAGCTTCAATTATCCATTCCAATCTTCATCAAGGATTCTCCAAAGTTGAGGTATGTCGGTTTGATTGTGGAAACCTTCCTTTCCACAAGTCCAACCATTTATCCTCTATTTCTACTTCAAGTTTATGGGTCCTTATGGTTATTTATGAACTCTTGAAGTATGGAATTACTACTAAATACCCTATTATGGTCTATTTTGCATATTATCATGAAATTGAATTATTATGTGATGTTTATGGTATTCATGCTTCTACGATCAAATTATGAAGGTTGATATATATATATATATATGTATGTTGTTGGTGGGCTGATTTATATGGATTTTGAAATTGGTTGGACTTAGTATTCTTGAAATACATGATTTTATTTACATGAATAGTAGCCCACCATGTGTTTGATAAAATGTCCATTTATAGAATTCTTAGGAAATGGAAGGTCCAATGTACGTCCTATGAGTCGGATGGTTATATAATTACTGAAATGATGATGAAATGGACACATGTATATGATTTTCTCTATATAAGTGTTGTGAGTCGACCAAGCCTAGCTAGGAGGTTGTAGGCCCGAGTAACCGTATCGAGGGGTTGGTACCTTGGTTGCATAGTACGGGGGGTAGTAGGCCCGTATAACCATATCGAGAGGTTTGTACCTTGGTCCCTAGCTCAGGGGGTGGTAGGCCCGGGTAACCACATTGAGGGGTTTGTACCTCTTTCGCCTCTCCAAGGGGGTGGTAGGCCTTGGAAATACTATATTGATGGTCACTCGCCACACATGTACTACGCCCCACTAAATATGATTTTTATGTAAGCATCATTATACATATCATCTCATTAATATGCTATCTATCGGGTATGATTATGCATTTTGCCTATGATGTCCATTTATTATTGCATTGCATTGCATCCCATATACTTAGTACATTCAAACGTACTAATGCATACTCTATGCCTACATGATGTCAGTATGTAGGGACCGGAGCATCGCTTGACCATCCTTCTCCGCGTGGCTAACATGATTTTCTATCGAGGTTATTGGTGAGTCCTCCATTCCGGGGACGTTGCTTATGATCTCTTGCTATGTATAAGACTTTTCCCTTTTAGTTATGTGTTGACTATGATGGTGAGCCCGGTAGTTTTTCTTGGCCCCCGCTAAGAAACCATGTTTAGAGGTGGTGTTAGACAAGTTGTGTATTATGCTTGAGCTTGACTCATCTATGGTATTTATGTATCATTCTCTTTTTCTCTTGCTCCCTTAGTCCCGAATTCCCCTTGATTATGCTTATCGCTTATGGTCATTTTAATTGCTTTCGCGACCAAGGATGTGTAATGATATGCTACAAGGCTTGTTTGGGGTTCCTTCGGGTTTCCCATTCGCCGGTCACGTCTAGGCCCTAGGCTTGGGTCGTGACAAACTTGGTATCAGAGCACTAGATTGATAGATCCTCGGAGTCCAACACACCGCGTTGATTAGAGTCTGATTCATGATTGTGTTGTGCACCACTACCATGAGTAGGAGGCTATGAGATGTTTTAGGAAATGTTTCCCTTCTCCATGTTCTAAGTCGTGCTGTAGAGTTGAATTAAGTTCTTGCCTAACGGTTGTTCTTTGCTATGCTAGATCATGCCTAATACAAGAGGAAGACGAGCCCGCGCACCCGAGGAACAACCGACCAATGGGGATCTTCGGGATGCCCTTAATTTATTTGCACAAGCTATGGCTAATCAAGCCAACCACGGGCCCAAGCCCCTCAGGCTCCTACCCCGGCATCTCGGGTGAGAGACTTCGTGCGGATGAATCCCCCAGAATTCTATGGGTCTAAGTTAGATGATGACCCTCAAGAGTTCATTGATGAAGTCCACAAGATATTAGCTATCATGGGCGTGAGGTCAGAAAATAAGGCGGAGTTGGCGGACTACCAACTAAAAGGAGTGGCCCAAATATGCTACAACCAATGGAAGGAAGAGAAGGGGGCAAACTATGTGGTGCCTTGGGAAGAGTTCAAAACGGCTTTCCTGAATCGATTCTTTCCTCTTGAGCTTAGGGAAGCCAAATTGGTGGAGTTCATGAATTTAAAACAAGGGTCTATTACTGTGAGGGAGTATGCCCTCAAGTTTAACCAACTTTCAAGATATGCTCCACACTTGGTTGCCGACTAACGGTGTAGAATGAACAAATTCGTGATGGGTGTATCCGACCTAGTGAGTGAAGAATGCCGGTCTGCAATGTTGATTAGTGACATGGACTTGTCCCGCTTGATGGTCTATGCCGAATAAATGGAGGAGTAGAAGTTGAGGAAGAGGAGGGGTCATAAGGCCAAGAGGGCCCGTTTTGAGGGCAAGTTCCAAAGTCGAAGGGGAGGCCGATTTTATCAAGGCCAAGGGCCTTCTCATGCGCCCCATAGGGGGTTTGCCAATGACGTTCCAAGGGCCCAAGGTGTTGGTGGTATGGGTCCTATTGATGTATGTCTGAAGTGTGGTAAGGGCCATGGTGGCCCGTGCTTGAGAAATACCGATGCTTGCTACAGTTGTGGGGAAATAGGGCACAAGGCAATGGATTGTCCTCGAAATCGCAACAAGGGTAAGGAGGTCCATCCACAAGGTGCCAATGCGGTTCCTTTGAGGAGAGGGGGCCGACAAGATGGTGCCCCAAGGCACAATCGATTTTATGCTTTGCATGGGAGGCAAGGGGTCGATGAAGTCCCCGACGTCGTTACCGGTATGTTGAAAATCTTTGACTTTGATGTATATGCATTAATTGATCTGGGTGCCTCTCTTTCTTTTGTCACCCCTTTTGTTGACAAAAAGTTTCATGTTGAGCCCGACTTGTTGCGTTAGTCATATAAAGTGTCTACTCCTATTGGTGCATATATTGTTGCTAGGAAGGTCTATTAAAATTGTCCTATTTGCATCTTGCATAAAATATTGCCTTGTGATCTTGTTGAGTTGAACATGGTCGATTTTGATGTTGTTCTTGGGATGGATTGGTTGCATGCATACTATGCTTCCATTGATTGTAGAACCCGTAGGGTCAAGTTCCAATTCCCAAGTGAACCCATTCTTGAGTGGGAGAGCCAAAATGTGGTAGTCAAGGGTAGGTTCATCTCTTACATTAAAGCCCGTAAGTTGATCTCTAAGGGGTGTCTCTATCACCTTGTGAGGGTTAGGGATGTGGTGTCCAAAACCCTTCATATAGAGTCAGTTCCGGTCTTAAATGAATTCCTTGATGTCTTTCCTAATGACCTTCCTGGTGTTCCTCCAGAAAGGGAAATAGATTTTGGCATAGATCTCCTCCCCGATACTCAACCCATTTTTATTCCGCCTTATCGTATGGCCCCGGCGGAGTTAAAGAAGTTGAAGGAACAATTGAGAGACTTGTTGAAGAAGGGTTTAATTAGGCCTAGCCAATCACCATGGGGTGCACCGGTGTTGTTTGTGAAGAAGAAAGATGGGTCCCTTAGGATGTGTATTGATTACCGGCAACTCAATAGGGTCACCGTCAAGAAAAAATATCCTCTTCCTAGGATTGATGACTTGTTCGACCAATTGCAAGGGACTAGCCACTTCTCTAAGATTGATCTTCGGTCTGGGTATCATCAAGTGAAGGTGAGGGAGTGTGACATTCCCAAGACAGCCTTCCGGACTAGGTATGGGCATTATGAATTTGTGGTCATGTCCTTTGGGTTGACCAATGCACCGGCTATCTTCATGGACCTAATGAATAAGGTCTTTAAACCCTACCTTGATTCCTTTGTTGTGGTCTTCATTGATGATATTTTAATCTATTCGCATAGTGATGAAGAACATATGGGTCACTTGAGGGTTGTGTTGCAATGATTGAGAGAGGAGAAGTTGTATGTCAAGTATGAAAAGTGTGAATTTTGGTTGAGGGAGGTTGCCTTCCTAGGTCATGTGGTGTCGGGGGATGATATTAAGGTGGACCCTAAGAAGACCGATGTGATTAGAAATTGCCCTAGGCCATTGACCCCGTCGGATATTAGGAGCTTCTTGGGCTTAGCGGGTTACTACCGGAGATTTGTGAATGGGTTTTCTTCTATTGCTTCTCCCATGACTAAGTTGACACAAAAAAAGGCTAAGTTTGAGTGGACCGACGAGTGCGAAAGGAGTTTTCAAACCTTCAAAGATAAACTTGTGTCCGCTCCTATATTGTCACTACCGGATGGGCTTGAGGGATTTGTTGTGTATTGTGATGCTTCTAGAGTTTGTTTGAGTTGTGTCCTAATGCAAAATGGTAAGGTGATAGCCTATGCTTCTAGACTACTCAAAGTGCATGAAAAGAACTATCCTACGCATGATCTTGAATTAGCCACGGTGGTGTTTGCTTTAAAGATTTGGCGTCATTACTTGTATGGGGTACATGTTGATGTGTTCACCGATCATAAGAGCCTCCAATATGTCTTCACCCAAAAAGATCTCAACTTGAGACAAAGAAGGTGGCTAGAATTTCTTAAAGATTATGATATGAGTGTGCATTATCATCCCGGTAAAGCTAATGTGGTGGCAGATGCTTTGAGTAGGGTGTCTATGGGTAGCCTAGCTCATGTTGATATTGGTGATAGGGAAATGGCTAGGGAGGTGCATCGGTTGGCTAGGTTGGGGGTTAGGTTGGAAGAGGTTGGTAATGGTGGTGTGGTCGTTGTTGATGGTGCTAGGTCTTCCTTCGTTGATGAGGTGATAGCAAAACAAGATCTTGACTCTTCCTTGTTAGAATTGAAGGCCTTGGTGAAAGAGGGCAAGGTGGAGGTTTTCTCCCAAGGGGGAGATGGTGCCTTTAGGTACCAAGGTAGGTTGTGTGTGCCTTGTGTTGATGGTTTGAGGGAGAAAATTCTTGAGGAGGCTCATAATTCTTCCTACTCCATCCACCCCGGTTCCACCAAAATGTATAGAGATTTGAGGGATGTGTATTGGTGGGGAGCATGAAGAAGGACATTGCCAAATTCGTCTCCGGTTGTCATAGTTGTCAACAAGTCAAGGCCAAACATCAAAGGCCGGGTGGTCTAACCCAAGACATAGAGATTCCTACTTGGAAGTGGGAAGAAATTAATATGGATTTTGTAGTTGGTTTACCCAAGACTAGAAAAGGTTTTGATTCTATTTGGGTGGTAGTTGATAGGATGACAAAATCGGCTCATTTTCTACCGGTAAAGACAACATATGGGGCGGAAGATTATGCAAGGTTATATATTCATGACTTGGTAAGGTTGCATGGGATTCCTCTATCCATCATATCGGACCGTGGTACTCAATTTACTTCACACTTTTGGAAGTCCTTTCAAAGGGGTCTAGGTACGAGAGTTAAGCTTACTACGGCCTTTCACCCACAAACGGATGGACAACCGAAAGGACTATCCAAACACTAGAGGATATGCTTAGGGCTTGTGTATTGGAGCTTAAGGGTAGTTGGGATGATCATCGTCCATTGATTGAGTTTGCCTATAACAATAGCTATCATTCTAGCATCGGTATGGCTCCTTTTGAGGCTCTCTATGGGAGGCGTTGTAGATCACCGGTTGGGTGGTTTGAGGTTGGTGAGGTGGCCTTGTTAGGACCAGATCTAGTTATGGAGGCTCTTGAGAAGGTTAGGATGATTAGAGAAAGGTTGAAGATGGCCCAAAGTCGCCAAAAGTCCTATGCCGATGTGAGGAGAAGGGCTCTTGAATTCTTAGTTGGTGATTGGGTCTATTTGAAGGTGTCACCCATGAAGGGTGTGGTTCGTTTTGGTAAGAAGGGCAAGTTGAGCCCAAGATACGTGGGTCCTTATAAGGTGATGAGGAGAATTGGCAAGGTGCTTATGAGTTGGAATTGCCTAACGAAATGGATTTGGTTCATCCGGTATTTCATGTGTCTATGTTGAGGAAGTGTGTGGGGGATCTGAATGCCATTGTGCCTCTTGATGTTGTGGGTGTTGTTGAAGATAATTTGACCTATGAAGAGGTTCCAGTCCAGATTTTAGATAGACAAGTGAAGAGGTTGAGAAACAAAGATGTGACTTCCGTTAAAGTCATTTGGAGAAATCAACAAGTTGAAAGTGCTACTTGGGAGGCCGAAGCGGACATGTAAAGGCGATATCCTTATCTTTTCCACTCCACTCAAACCTAAGGTATTGATCTAAGCCCTTTATAAAATCTCAGGTCTTAAGTTCAGCCCCCATGTCATTGCATACATTCATGTTTAAGTTGACAAGTTCATTGTGGTTTTACAACTATGTTGAGGTTTTTGAAATAAGGTGTAAGTGCATTGTTGCATCCTTATGTGGGCTGAAATTGCCATGTTTGTATCTCTCATGTACGTTTCTTTAACATTCGGGGACGAATGTTCCCAAGGGGGAGAATTCAAACGACCCCAAAAATGCCCGAAAATATGCTTCGAAAACAACTATAATTGTAATTTCCATATATCTCAAAATATGTGCATGATTTCGGAAATTAGACTTCATATTCTTATTCATAGGGTCAAATTGAGTGGGAAATGGGTCTAACCCGAATTTTAGAGCAACCATATCAAAATTCAAAAATCGCAAAAAATGCGATTTGGAGGGTCAACTTTAAAGGGGCATATCTCTAAGAACACAAGGAACTGGAAGGGCCACAACCTATTAAATTAAAGCTATTTGAGTTAGATTTCCAACGCACTTGGTTTCACCTCATTCCGAGTTAGGATGAGGGAGTTATGACCATTTTCGTAAAACTTGTCTGTGCAGATTTGTAATTTCCAGTGAGCTATTTTTATTTTTTTGAGGCTAAGTGTTGGGGACGTTTTTTATAAAAAGGGGATATGTCCCATACTTAGTCATTTTTAACTTCAAAAACACTCTCTAAGCCCTCTCCAAAATTCCACCAAGATCCTCAACCAAATTCAAACATCTCAAGCTCTAATTCCGGATTCAAGACTCAATCTCAAGCTTCAATTCTCCATTCCAATCTTCATCAAGGATTCTCCAAAGTTGAGGTATGTGGGTTTGATTGTGGAAACCTTCCTTTCCACAAGTCCAACCATTTATCCTCTATTTCTACTTCAAGTTTATGGGTCCTTATGGTTATTTATGAACTCTTGAAGTATGGAATTACTACTACACACCCTATTATGTCTATTTTGCATATTATCATGAAATGGAATTATTATGTGATGTTTATGGTTTTATGTTTCTACGATCAAATTATGAAGGTTGATATATATATATGTATGTTGTTGGTGGGCTGATTAATATGGATTTTGGAATTAGTTGGACTTAGTATCTTGAAATACATGATTTTATTTACATGAACAGTAGCCCACCATGTGTTTGATAAAATGCCCATTTATAGAATTCTTAGGAAATGGAAGGTCCAATGTACGTCCTATGAGTCGAATGGTTATATAATTATTGAAATGATGATAAAATGGACACATGTATATGATTTTCTCTATATAAGTGTTGTGAGTCGACCAAGCCTAGCTCGGGGGGTTGTCGGCCCGGGTTACCATATCGAGGGGTTGGTACCTTGGTTGCCTAGTACGAGGGGTAGTAGGCCCGTATAACCATATCGAGGGGTTTGTACCTTGGTCCCTAGCTCGGGGGTGGTAGGCCCGGGTAACCACATTGAGAGGTTTGTACCTCTTTCGCCTCTCCAAGGGGGTGGTAGGCCTTGAAAATACTATATTGATAGTCACTCGCCACACATGTACTACACCCAACTAAATATGATTTTTATGTAAGCATCATTATACATATCATCTCATTAATATGCTAGCTATCGGGTATGATTACGCATTTTGCCTATGATGTCCATCTATTGTTGCATTGCATTGCATCCCATATACTTAGTATATTCAAACGTACTAATGCATACTCTATGCCTTCATGATGTCAGCATGTAGGGACCGGAGCATCGCTTGACCATCCTCCTCCGCGTGGCTAACACGATTTTCTATCGAGGTTATTGGTGAGTCCTCCATTCCGGGGACGTTGCTTATGATCTCTTGCTATGTATAAGACTTTTCCTTTTTAGTTATGTGTTGACTATGATGGTGAACCCGGTAGTTTTTCTTGGCCCCCACTAAGAAACCATGTTTAGAGGTGGTGTTAGACAAGTTGTGTATTATGCTTGAGCTTGACTCATCTATGGTATTTATGTATCATTCTCTTTTTCTTTTTCTCCCTTAGTCCCGAATTCCCCTTGATTATGCTTATCGCTTATGGTCATTTTAATTGCTTTCGCGACCAAGGATGTGTAATGATATGCTATGAGGCTTGTTTGGGGTTCCTTCGTGTTTCCCATTCGTCGGTCACGTCTAGGCCCTAGGCTTGGGTCGTGACAACCATACCCACTGCCTCAAGCATATCATGGCATAAAATGAAGAACTCACTAGAATCCTCACTCTTACCACCCTTAAACTGGGGATTTAATCTTCTCAGATGTTTTGTAACACTGCTGCTCTAAATACATAAGACCTGATGAAGAAAGGCAACCTTTTCACAAACCTGCGCACTCTCTCTGCCTCATCTAGAACAATAGTCATACCATGCTTGAAAATCTCACAGAAACGGGCCTCATACTCGGTCGTAGACAAACTTTCTTGAGTCAATCTCTCAAACCTCAATCGACTCTCATCCCTTAAGCTCCAAGGAATGAAATGGTCGTAGAAAACAATAGAGAATGCATCCCACTCCACCGAGGGAGATCCAACCCATCTAGACCTCATAAAAGTCCTCTACTACTCTCTGGCGCGTCCACAAAGGTGGAATGTAACAAATCAGATACCACGAGCATCCACCATACACACTGCCTTTATCATCTCATGGCACAATGTCTATAACTCTTGAGCATCCTCACTCTTACCACCCTGACACTGGGTGGTTTTATCTTCTGGAACCTCTCGTAACATTACTGCTCAATTGTCGTCAGAATAACCTCAAGAGCAATTTTAACAACCACAACCAGTGCCGAAAACCACTGGTGGCCAACCCACCTGATCCTCAATACCCGGAGTCTGCTACTGACCTGGGGTCTGCGCCCCTACCCTCGTTTGAGAATGCTATGGCGTACATGTCATACCACACTAAGAGAAGTTCTCCAACACACCTAACATCCTCATCAAAGTCTCCTTAAAAAAAGGAGCTCCAAACTTGGGAGGAACCTAGTCATCAGCAACCTCAGTTTGTTCCTTAGGATAAACCTTTTTAGCTCTACCTCTTGCTGGTGCCGTTCTATGGTCACAAACTTTAACCAATGCTACTCCATGAGCACTACCCCTAGCTCGAGCTCTATCTCTATGCCTAGTTGAGGTTTCAACAATTACCTCAGGGACTACCTCCCTCCTACCACTAGAAATAGAAGCTCTAGTCCTCCGCATCTTCCAAAACAACACGGAGCAACTCAGCACTAGCGAAGGTAACCACACACAATAAGAATTGATGAATAAAAGGAAGTTTCCTAACAATCTTTGTACCCTCTAAAGATAAGTACAAAGGTCTTCATACCGATCCTCAAGACTCTACTTAGACTTGGCTTGTACAAACATGAACCTATGAACCTAGGGCTCTTATACGATTTGTCACGGACCAAAAATGGACGTGATGGCACTTTTCTATTCCCACCAAGATAAGTTAGCCTCAACCGAATGAACATGAAAGAAGTGCAAAAACAATAAAGCAAGAACAAGATAAAGCGGAAAACTTATTTATTCTACTACAACCCCCAAAATCTGGTTGTCACATGTAGAAGTCACTAAATACATAAAGTGCGGAATTAAGAAATAAGTACAAGTCTCAGTATTTTGTTCTCAAATAGATCAAAAGTTAAAGAAAATAAAAATGGACCCGCTGGGATGACAAACAACTACCTTTCAATAGTCATTTGACAAGCCTTGGATAGTAGAGAAAAAGGACGATCATGTTATACTGGGCTTAAAACCTACACAAGTGTAGAAGAAAGGAATGAGTACCAAAAATAAGGTACCTAACAAATAATGTAATAAACAATGCATCTATCTAGAAATTGAATACCTCTTACACTCCAGCAAAACCTCTTTAAACTACAACCAACACAGAAATAATCCCAACCTAGCAGTTCTATAATGCATAACTCACAAGGCTCAGTAAATCACCGTTAATGGTCACAATTCAACAACAAAATGAATCTAGTAAGTCAATCTCGAAGTCAAGTAGATCAATCACACGCAACAAGTGTATCAATCGCAATTAGCAAGCAAGGCATACGTAAGCATCAAATGCCTCAAGTCACAATAATCAACCCCTCGCCAAAATTATTTCTAATCGGTACCATTGATGATTCCACAAGTTAGACTCATTTAGGGCTATATTTTGATAGAATTAGTGTCCTCAAATGCATATTTTATCTAAATATCTTCTGTAAATCCTTAAGTTTCAGGTATTTGGAGTTTGAGGCAAAGCATGGACACTACTTGGCAAGAAGGAACAAGGCGGATGAAAAGAAAGAAGAAATGAAGGCCTGAAGATCACCGAGCCCTGTTGGCGAGTCGTCGATCGGCCTGGAGATCGCCTTTTGTTCCAGTATGCTGAGCCCTAAAGGAGAAGGTCAATTCCACGATGAAAAGAATGAAGAAATGAAGGCCTGAAGATCACCGAGCCCTGTTGGTGAGTCGTCGATCGGCATGGAGATCGCCTTTTGTTCCAGTATGTTGAGCCCTAAAGGAGAAGGTCAATTCCACGATGAAAAGGAGCAGTCGGTGCGTCACCGAGTAGTTCTGCTAAGCGGTACTTCTATCACCTAATGCCTCAAAACGCGAAAATGTTGAAGGTAAAAGCAAGAAGGCAATGAAATCGACCAAAAGGTGGATCGCCGAGCGTATCGGCGATCCCGACTAACTGCGCCAAATGGTCCTCCGCAGCACAAATTTTTAAACACTATAAATACTTTTTTTGAAATTTTAATTATCATATCACTTCTATTATTCGAACTTTTTATAGTTTTTGGAGAGTTCAAGTTTTAGAGAGTTTTGGAGGCTTTGTTCTAAGACCTTGAAGATTCAAAGGGTTTCAACTCTAAGAAATTGGACGTGGGTCTCGAAGATTCTTCACTCTTGACGTATTTTGGGTCTTGCTTGTTGATGGTTTATTTGTTGTTTAAATGTGATTTCGTTTAGTAGTTGTGTATGGACTTGATGGAATTGTAGTTGCAAATACGATTTCATCTTAGTATTTTTGGCTTGCTCGAAAGAGAGATCATAAAACTAAGACTACTAAATTGATAGTCAGTGGTATTGGGTCAACATGGGTTCAGCTCGAGAGAGTGAACCCTAGTACTTCTCCCACACATTCAGCTTGAGAGAGTGAATGGGCTAAGGCGGAGGCTGTGCTTAATGCGGCAACTCAGTGTTCGAGAGAAATCAAGTTGATTCGGGGTAAGTTGCTCGAGAGAGAATTTACCCCCACTATAGTCTAGCCTAGTCACAAATGTTCAACAATTTACTATCAAAAGCATGTACCCGATAGTCTAGCTTATCTCGTATTCCTATCACATCCCAAGAATCCCATCTCTATATTTAGTTCCCTTATATTTTTGCTCTTTTTAGTTGTTAATTAATACAAACCTCCATCAATAATTGACGTTTGCGTCACTCCTTAGATTTAGTATGTTTTTATTCGTTAATATTTATAGCTATAACTAATTAGAACTTGATTTTATTTTTCAACGAATTCTCAAAACCACTCTCTACGGGAACGATCTCAACCCTTGGTTGGGTTATATCACTACACGCGATTGTTTGGCACTTGAACCGAATTAGTGTCAGTTGATTACGTCGAACGTCAAAATGGCGTTGCTGTCGGGGAGTGGTGTTATTAGAGAATTTGTAGTTAAGTAGGATTTTCGTTCTTGTTAGTTGTAGTTCTACTTACTTAATTTTAGGTTTATTTTGTTTGTTTGTGTAAATATTTGAGGAAGCATGAGTGTTAATGGCAGCAACGACAGCCAGGGGGGCCACCAAGACGACATCAGAAATTTCAACGATGTCCAAGAGCCCAACATTAATGACCCCCATCTCATGGGAGGTATTGGGGCCATCTGTTTACCTCCGACTTAAGTAAATGTAGTTTTCTATATAACGAGCACTATGTTGCAATTGTTGCAACTAAAGGGACTTTACAGTGGATTGGCTCATGAGGATCCTCACAAGCATCTTTGAAACTTCGTGGATGTGTGCGGACCATTCTCTTTCAAAAATATCTCTCAGGAGTCAATCTGGTTAAGGTTATTCCCTTTCTCGTTAATCGGAGAAGCGTGCAAGTGGCTGGCAGAGTTGCCACGCGAATCCATCACTTCTTGGGAGGAGTTGGTCACCGCATTTAATGTGCGATTTTTCCCTCCCTGGAAGATGATGACTCTTCGAGACAATATCCAAAGCTTTAAGCATTTGGAGGGCAAGCCAATTCATGAGACTTGGCTGCGATTCAAGAAGTTAGTGCTCCAATTCCCAACTTATGGCTTGCTTGACAACATATTGCTGCAATTTTTCTAGCGGAGCCTAGACTCGCTGAACAAGGGCATTGCTGACCAACTTTCTCCAGGAGGATTGATGCAACAACCTTACGTGATAGCAACTCAGCTATTGGATGGCATGACCACAATAAATTAGGCTTGGTACACCCGTGAAGATCAAGTCTCTCCTCTTACGTTCAAATTAACCAAGGATCAAATGGAAAAAGATCAGGAGAGGGACCAAAACATGGCCAAGATCATGACACTTGACATTTTGTCGAAAAATGTCATGGGAGATGGTGCTCGGGGTGTCAATGTTTTGGGTATTGGGTGTGCAATTCTTGAGGAGACGAAGTTTGAAACCTTGTATAATGAGGAGGTAAATTTTCTAACCAACCAAGGCGGTGGTTATCGTTTAAACTACCCAAGGCAAGGGTAACTAAGGTTGGGCTAGAAAGGATGGTTGGAAGGATTGCGACAGAGAATGGATTTGGAAGGTGGTAGGTCTGAGGATATGCTCTCTCGTATCCTCAACAAAGTTGAAGGGTCAGACAAAATTTTGAAATAAATGAAAGAAGATGTGTCCACCTATAGCCAAACCGTCACCCCCTATTTAGTGTCGATAAAGCAGTTGGAGACCCAAATGGGTCATATATAGTCTCATCTCAATCCGAGACACCAGGGGGGTTTGCCTAGTGATACTATGGCTAACCCCAAGATTGAGGTTTGAAGGTGGACTTGCGTCGTGCCGCGACGTTAACTAAGGCGTTGTTTGGGAGGCAACCGAAAACCCCTTATCGCTTTTTATTTGTGTTTTGGTAAAATAATGGTGTGTTGTTTGTACAGGTTGAAGTGTGGAAAGTGTTCAAAAAAGTGCAGGGTGTCGAGCTACAGATCCAATCGGTGAGTCACCGAAGAGGTCGGTGAACCCGACCTAATCCGTTGTTTGACTCAAGACATTTTCAAATCAGAGTTTGTAAAATTCGGTGAACATATGAAATTATTGGCGAATCATCGACCATGTCAGCGATCTTGACGGAGAACGCCGTTGGGACCCCCATACTCACTGAAGGTTCTGTAAAATTTGGCGAGGTAAATGAACACTCGCCGAATCGCTGAGAGGATAGGCGAGCTTGACTAATGTCGCCGAATGGGCAAAAACTGGACGGTTTTGCAGACCACAGGTTTAAAAGTTTCAACCTTCTTCACTTTCCCTCACTTATTATCTTCCCAAACTCAGACCCTCACGCTAGTTCCTATATTTTCGCATTTTTAGAGTGTTTTTTTTGTCCTGATTTGTGATCGGAATTGGATTACATTGCCACCTAGCGTTTCAATCTTCTCTTTATTGAGACAAAAGGTTGGTGTTCTATGCCCCAAGTTTATTTTATCAAAATTTATACTCATTTGCAATAGCCTGATCTTGTTGAAGTGTTCTGATCCTTCCTGATAGGACTAGATTATTTACATTCATGATTTAATTTGATAATCTTGCTCGAGTAGTTGTGATTGTTGAGTTCCCGTAATTCCATGCCTTAAACTGGATTAAAATTCGAGGGGTTGTGTTTGGGTGTTATGGGTCCTACATTAATTGTGTTGATACATGCTTTGATTTTGTTTTAGGGGGTTGCAAGGTAGAATTTGAGAAGCTGAGTTGAAACTAGGCACGTTAGGCCGTTTGGCGAGTTGGGTCGGGCTCGCCAAACCACTCAGCGGTTCGCTTAATGTCCCCATCCCGCTTTTGATTTCGTGTTTTAATTGATGATTGATTCTATAACTTTCTGCGAGAAGCTTGATGTCGCCAAAATCATTCGACGGCTCGCCGATAGTCTTCTATTTTGCCTTTTATCTGCACCCCTTAGCCTTTGTGCACTGGAACTTTCGGCGATCTTGTCCTTTTTCGCCAAAATCTAACAGCGACACGTCAAGTGGTTTTCCCATCACCTATTTGCTGCAATTCTAGAGCTAATCCTTTGGGCGAGCTCAATCTAGTTTGCCTAAGAAATTTGGCTAATCCGTCTGAAATTGTTCTGATGTGCTTTTGTTCAAGTTTCGCTAACTTCTCTTCGAGATTTTGCAAACATGACTAGATCAAAAGTTGTTGAAATAATAATGCCAACTCAAGAAATGTTCAAAGGGATTGTGATAAAGGAGGATGTAGTTACGTCGAAAGGAAAAGCCTCGAAACTACCCACAACTACTGGGAAAGGCAAGGGCAAGAGGCCTACTTCTACTAGGAAAACCATTACCCTGGACCCTAATATTTCTCCATGGGTCAGGGGATTCTACAGGGCGGTGCATGTCTTTCTGGAAGACTCACAGTCAACAAAACTTGGTGAAGCTGGCACTGCTGTTCCTCCTGAGCTGACCTCGGGCACTGATGCCCAGGTTCAGGGTAATGCATCGGGCATTGATGCCTAAACAGATGGAGCAACTGTTTAGATAGGATTCCCTTTTTACCTCCCTCTCCGTCTTTATTTCTTTTCACTTTTGGATATTGTTATTTTCATTTAAGGACAAATGTTTTAAATTGTAGTGGGGTATGGCCTACTGATGTTTAAAGACGTAATCAACTGACACTAGTTCGGTTCAAGTGTCATACGATCGCGTGTACTGATATAACCCAACCAAGGGTTGGGATCGTTCCCACAAGGAGTGGTTTTGAGAATTAATAAAAAAATAAAATTTAGTTCCAATTAGTCATAGCTAAAAACATTATCGAATAAAAACATACTAAATCTAAGGGGTGACGCAAGCATCAATTATCAATGGGGGTTTGTATTATTCTAATAACAAAAACAGTTATTAAGACTTAATTCTTCATACCCACTATAGTCTAGCGTAGTCACAAATGTTCAACAATTTACTATCAAAAGCATGTAACTGATAGTCTAGTTTATCCCATATTCCTATCACATCCCAAGAATCCCGTCTCCATATTTAGTTCCTTTATATTTTTGCTCTTTTTAGTTGTTAATTAATACAAACCCTCATCGATAATTGACGCTTGCATCATTCCTTAGATTTAGTATGTTTTTATTCGTTAATATTTATAGCTATGACTAATTAGAACTTGCTTTTATTTTTCTACTAATTCTCAAAACCACTCCCTGTGGGAACGATCCCAACCCTTAGTTGGGTTATATCAGTACACGCAATCGTTTGGTACTTGAACCAAAATAGTGTCAGTTGATTACGTCGAACATCAACCATATCTCTTGACGGAACCATTTTCCATCGGCTTTATCAATCCTCTAGCCGGAAATGACCTCAGCAAAATAGCACTTGCTAGCAATGAGCTCGACATCACAACTCTTGCCGAAAATGACCTCGACAAAATAGCACTTCACTACAACAAATTCGATTATCAGTGACAAATAATTTCGTCATTTATAAATCATATTTCGTCATTGAAAAACTTGTAAGACGAAAAATAATTCGTCACTCAGTCGTCACTAAATGTGTGTCTCTAAACGTATACAAAGACGATTTAGTGCTTCGTCGCTAAAAGTATTATATTAACTACAGAAAGAAAAATCGTCCCCAAATGTTTAATATTTGTGACAAATTTATTTGTAGTAAAAAGTATATTTTTTTTGTAGATAATAGTATGTTTTGTCACTAAAAGGTTATTACTACCGACAAAATTATATCGTCGCTAATTATTTTACTTCAATCAGTGACGATATCAGTTGTCTCTAAAGTTATATGCATTTCGTAGTTGAACAAAATTTAATTTCGTCACTAATGTCTATATTTTTATATACCAAAAATTATTTTGTTATTAAATGTATTAATTAGGGACAAATTTTTTATTATAAAAAAAAAGTTAATTTTCCTATTATCCTCCCCCATCTCAAATTTATTTTAAACTCCTCCCTAGAAGCTCCCACATTATGCTTTCTTGGGGATTCGAACTCACAACCTTAAGGTTGGAAGTGAGGAGTGCTTACCATCCGATCAACTCTCTTTTATCTCTCATTTTAAATTTATTTTCTACTTCGTTCACTTTTTTCAAATTTAACTTTTGTAGATATAATATATTATATGATTATTTATACACATACACAAGTGCGTGAAATTTACCACCCACAATTCATTTAAATGTAGATTATATTTTAATTAAACTGTATAATTTTTAACATATCTTTAAATATATTCAGTACGATTCTGTCATTTTATTCAATTATTTTTATAAATTTTAAAAATTATTTAGTACAATTATAAATTTATATAAAATTAAACTTTCGATTTTATTTAAAAAAATTGAATAATCGGTTCAATTCGGTCAGTAAATCAATTGTTTTGAGAAAAAAACATCGATACCCATAACTATAGTACTTCATCATAATATATTTGAAATCCTAGGTTGTTCATTTCTTTCATTTGTGCTTTCATTTTTTAGTTTATTTCGATTTTCACACTAGTGGAAAAAGTTAATAGAAATTCATGAAATATTTCGCGCCTTTGCAAAGTCTAAGTTTGTAAGTCGATGTTATCTATGTATAGTTGATCTACGTGCGTTTGTGGAATTACTATTAAATATCTACATATTTTTAGACAAAAGCAAATAGATCGACTTAGTCTATGCAGTTTACCAATCACAAATCAATAGACACGCACTAAAATTAGCACCAAGATTGGAGAAATTATTTTTTAAAATCGTCTTTATCGATGAAAGTGTATCAAATAAAAAACAAAAGTGTTAAACCAACAAATATTGGTGATCTAGTGGCAGAACCGTACCCCACTCACAATACTTTTAACCTGAATTGTATTTTTGAAATGATGCATTTTATAATTGTGTAATTTAAGAAAAATCATGAATTGAACTTTTTCATTTTTACAAAATCGCCAAATTCGTTGGTTTTAATATTTTCCCTCGCCAATTAACGAAAGGACTCTGTCTATTTCTTATGAAGCACTTATATTATTCTTTTTGTAAGTTGTCACTTGTAATTATGAATAATTGTAGCCAAAAAAAATTGTATTTAGCTATGAATTTTTTTCGTAGCAAATAGTTGAATTATTCACTACAAATTTTAAGTCGTCGCTATTTAACACCTTAAATATTTTGTGACAATTTTTTTGTTGTCACTAAATCACAAATTGATTAGAGACAATAAAATCTTTGTCACGAATTATTTATACTAATAGTGACGAAAATAAATATCATAATTAAAGCTATATTCACTACTAAAAAAACAGTGAATACCGACCTAAAAATTTCCGACCTCAAATGGAGGTCGGTAATTTCCGACCTCCGGAGGTCGGTATTTACAAGTAGTTGGTTTTTATTCACAACAAAGAGGGAAAACCAAATTCCGACCTCCGGAGGTCGGAATTTTTCCCGGAAAAAATGAATTACAATAAAAATACCGACCTCATGAGGTCGGTATATTTTATATTTAATTGAGAAAATAATACCGACATCAAGAGGTCGGTTTTTATTGTAATTCATTAAAAATTCCGACCTCAGGAGGTCGGAATTTTTTCTCAATTAAATATTTTATAATTCCGACTTCCGAATGTCGGTAGTATGTAATTAAAATACCGACCTTATGAGGTCGGTATTTTTATTTCATCTAATTACTATTAATTAAAGCGACATCCGGAGGTCGGTATTTTTATTTCATCTAATTACTTTTAAAAGCGACATCCGGAGGTCGGTTTGCGGTTTCCGGGTAAACCAAATTCCGACCTCATGAGGTCGGTATTATTATTTCGTCAACTTACTATTAATTAAAGTGACATCCGGAGGTCGGTATTTTTATTTCATATAATTACTATTAATTAAAGTGACATCCGGAGGTCGGTATTTTTATTTCATATAATTACTATTAATTAAAGCGACATCCGAAGGTCGGTATTTTTATTTCATCTAATTACTTTTAAAAGCGACATCCGGAGGTCGGTTTGCGGTTTCCGGGTAAACCAAATTCCGACCTCCTGAGGTCAGAATTTTTAATGAATTACAATAAAAACCGACCTCTTGATGTCGGTATTATTTTCTCTTTTGATTTAATTTTTTTTAAATCATTTTCCGGAGGACTATTTTGTGTTCTTAAAATTTAATGTGATTATATATATATATATGTTTAATTAATAAAATCAACCTCAAAAGGTGAGTTTATATTAAAATAATTATGTATATATATATGTATGTGTGTGTGTGTGTATATATATATATAATTTCACGACACATCAACAGAAGTTTAATTTAATAAATTTACATATATATATATATATGTATATATATAAATACATATATAGATGTATACATATACATATATATGTATACATCTATATATATGTAAATTTATTAAATTACATATATATATATATATATATATATGTATATATATGTATGTATATGTATGTATACATATACATATATTATATGTTCATGTGTAGTTAAATTATATATGTTTAATTAATAAAATCAACCTCAAGAGGTGAGTTTATATTAAAATAATTATATATATATATAAAATTTAACTACACATCAACATAAGTTTAATTTAATACATTTACATATATATGTATATATTTACATATATATATATTTACATATATATATACATATATATATATATAGATGTATATATATGTATGTATACATATACATATATTATATGTTGATGTGTAGTTAAATTATATATGTTTAATTAATAAAATTAACCTCAAGAGGTGAGTTTATATTAAAATATATATATATATATAAATAACAATATTTTATTTTTTCTCAATAGGTTTTGTGTAAAATAAAAAACAAAAAAATTATAATACCGACTTCTGTATGTCGGTAAAATTAAGGAGTAAAAATAAATTAATATAAAATACCGACCTCATGAGGTCGATATTTTTTATATTTAATTGAGAAAATAATACCGACATCAAGAGGTCGGAATTTTTTCTCAATTAAATATTTTATAATTCCGACTTCCGAATGTCGGTAGTATGTAATTAAAATACCGACCTCATGAGGTCGGTATTTTTATTTCTTCAAATTACTATTAATTAAAGTGACATCCGGAGGTCGGTATTTTTATTTCATATAATTACTATTAATTAAAGTGACATCCGGAGGTCGGTATTTTTATTTCATATAATTACTATTAATTATAGCGACATCCGGAGGTCGGTATTTTTATTTCATCTAAATACTTTTAAAAGCGACATCCGGAGGTCGGTTTGCGGTTTCCGGGTAAACCAAATTCTGACCTCATGAGGTCGGTATTTTTATTTCTTCAAATTACTATTAATTAAAGTGACATCCGGAGGTCGGTATTTTTATTTCATATAATTACTATTAATTAAAGTGACATCCGGAGGTCGGTATTTTTATTTCATATAATTACTATTAATTAAAGCGACATCCGAAGGTCGGTATTTTTATTTCATCTAATTACTTTTAAAAGCGACATCCGGAGGTCGGTTTGCGGTTTCCGGGTAAACCAAATTCCGACCTCATGAGGTCGGTATTTTTATTTCTTCAAATTACTATTAATTAAAGTGATATCCGGAGGTCGGTATTTTTATTTCATATAATTACTATTAATTAAAGTGACATCCGGAGGTCGGTATTTTTATTTCATATAATTACTATTAATTAAAGCGACATCCGAAGGTCGGTATTTTTATTTCATCTAATTACTTTTAAAAGCGACATCCGGAGGTCGGTTTTGCGGTTTCCGGGTGAACCAAATTCCGACCTCCTGAGGTCAGAATTTTTAATGAATTACAATAAAAACCGACCTCTTGATGTCGGTATTATTTTCTCTTTTGATTTAATTTTTTTAAAATCGTTTTCCGGAGGACTATTTTGTGTTCTTACAATTTAATGCGATTATATATATATATATATATATATATATATATATATATATATATATATATATATATATATGTTTAATTAATAAAATCAACCTCAAGAGGTGAATTTATATTAAAATAATTATGTATATATATATGTATGTGTGTGTGTGTGTGTGTATATATATATAATTTCACGACACATCAACAGAAGTTTAATTTAATAAATTTACATATATATATATATATATGTATATATATATATATATATATAGATGTATATATATAAATACATATATAGATGTATACATATACATATATATGTATACATCTCTATATATATGTAAATTTATTAAATTACATATATATCTATATATATATATATATGTGTGTGTGTGTGTGTGTGTGTGTAATTTAATAAATTAAACTTCTGTTGATGCGTAGTTAAATTATATATATATATATATATATTTATATATATATATATACATAATAAAATAATTGTGTGTATATATATATATATATATAATTTCATGACACATCAACAGAAGTTTAATTTAATAAATTTACATATATATATATATATATATATATATATATTTTATTTTTTATTTTTATTTTTTTTTTATTTTTTTTTCATTGTTCATCTCTTTTCCTTACTCCTTTCATCTCTTTTCTTTACCCATTTTCTTAGCACCTGCTTCTTTAACCACACCCTGTGATTCACAGTCCTTTTGGTTTTCTGACCATGGCGGACTTTCAACATCCCTAGGTATTTACAGGTTAATCTATCGGGGTTACTAAGAGGATAGAGAACTAACCATTTACTAAGAATAAATCAAAGAGTGAACATGTTAACGAAAATCATAATAGCATATCATAATAATATGAACATCATATTATATATACACACATAATAACATACACAATAATAACATAGTACATATACTTCGGGAGAAGATTACTAGGATCTAGAAAACAGATAACTACTTACATGATAATGGTCGGAATGAGGTTTCCCTTTCGGGAGTCCCCGAAGTGACCTTGCAGGTACTTGTAGGAAAATAAACACTCACACTCTTTGTACAAACACAACAAACACTTACTCACTTTTTATTTTGAAAGGGAAGGGGAATATGTAAACTATTACTTAGAAATATTTAAGCTTTTGCTCTCTGCTCTGCACTTCGCTCTCTCTCTTTTCTTGTAATATGGTTCTATTTATAGAAGTCCATCCGGATTTGAAATTCGGATTTCAATTTCTAAAAACTTTCTTCACCTGCCGGGTGCTCTTTGGGCCCCATCGTCACATGGCTTTGTGAAACCTTTGTTGAAATTGAGTGTCCTTCTTTGTCTTCTTGTGATAGTGGAGTGGTGTCCTTCTTTTGTCTTCTTGTGATAGTGGAGTAGTGGACATGTAGTGGAGTTTCTTTATCATAATGGACTTGTAGTGGAGTCTTGTAGTGGAGTCTTGTAGTTGATGAAGGCTTGTGATGTCACTGCTTACCTATTTGTAGTGGAGTCTTGTAGTTGATGAAGGCTTGTGATGTCACTGCTTTTTTTTTTTTTTCTTGTCTTCTTGTGTTGATGTTATTGCTACGTATTTCTCTAGGTATCCAGGTTGTGTAGTGTTATAGAATCAAAACTCATCCCTGAATCATTGTCGTCATTTGGATCATAATGTTGATTAAACTGGTCTGATAAATTATTTTCGTCACTGCTACTCTCGTGGTCAGAATTTGCTGGATCTGGCTTTGGATTTTCTCGTATGATTTTTTCTTGTACTTCTTTAGTCTTTTCTGTGAGAAATTTGTAAAGGGAACTTTTTATTATTTTTTCTATCCTTTTATTTTTTTTTTCTTTTTTGGAGGAATCCTTTTGTCCTTTTACTTGTCTCTGCCATTGTATTGAAGCTTGCCGGCAGAATTCTTACACTTTTTGGTAAAGTGTCAACCATCAACGGATTTGATGAGTCTTTACCCGCTACCGTTTGAACGGGACTAGCTGTACCTTTAGCTGGTACAATAGCTTTTTCTACATTCGTTGGGGAATGTACACCCGTCTTATCCATTTTGTGGGGAGATGGAGAACTCTTATTTTGATCGGTATTTCCAAGTAAAAATCTTATCCTCTCTTGTAATGAGTGGATATGTTGTGTCATTTTCCCTTTTTCTGTTTCTAGTCTTTCGATTGTCTGATTTAGCCTTTTGAATCCTTCCGTCATTGAGGAACAATGATCGCAGAAAATGATTCTGTTTGTGTCTTTCTGAATATTGTATTGCAAAGACGGTCTTGAAATTTGTCTTAAAGCTGGACTGATGAAATAATTAGGCCCGAGAGTTCCTCTAGCATAGTCTAGTGCTTCATTCAAATCATTGAATCCCTTAAAGAGTGGGGTAGGGAAGTCTTTAATTGAATCTACTACTTCTATCCATGTCTGGAACACGCCCTGTAATTTTCCTTGGATTACTACATAAAATCTGAATTTTTTGTCTTCATTTTTGTCTGTAAAATAATGGCTTAAAGAATTTACTACGGACACGAAATAACTGTTGTCTCGAGGAATCTTGTTGTATGCTATCCATAGGTTGTCTATTAAGCATCTTTGAGGTCTATCTATCTTCGTTTCTGGCTTCACCCTGAAACTTAGATTGGATGGAGGATAGAAAATTAAATTTTGTTTTCCAAAATATATTCTTTCCATGCTCGTTGTATTTTGTCTTGTTTGTGGTTGAAATGAAGTATTTCCTAAGAGAGTCTGCAACAAGTCTTTGTCTTTTTGCCCACTTGAATTTGAACTAGATGCTCCGTCTTTATCTGTACTCATGCTGAAAACAAACAGTTAGTTTTCATAAGTCTGCTTAGTTGATCTGCTAAAGAATTATCTTTCCCCTTTATATGCTCTAAAGATATATTGTATATTGATGTGGCGTCTAAAAAATTTAACCATCTTCTTTTACTACTATTTTTTCCTTCTATTTTTTGGTGAAATTTTACAATAGCCTCGCAATCCGTTCTTACCAGAATTTCTTGTTTATTAATAATGTATAACTTAAAACTATTTAATCCGTATATAACTGCCAAAATTTCTGCATCTATGCTACTCATATTTCCCTTTTCTTTGTATTTTCCGCTGTGATAAGCGCAAATTTTTTCATCTTTTTTATCTCCATATTTATTGTTTTTTGTTTTCAAAACTGCTCCCCACCCTTCGAGACTTCCGTCTGTTTCTACTATTGGGTAATCTGTTTCTAGTGGGAGGGCTAAATCTGGTATATCTTTAACCATTTGTTTGAGTTTTTGTACTAGTTTTATGTCTTCTACATTAAATGTCTTTTGTCCATGACTTCCTGTTTTAGAGTATAGGGGTCCTGCTACTTTCCCTAGATCTTTGATGAAACTCCGTGCATAATTTAGTATTCCTAGAAATTTTTGCAAGTCTTTAGTATTGTCTAATTTATCAGGCATATCTAGGACCTTTTTTGCTATATGGGGTTGTAGTTTTATCTTTCCATTTCCAATTTCTACCCCTAGGAATTTTATAAGAGTCTTACATAATTCCATTTTCTTTTTGCTAATTATAATTCCATTGTCCACGAATAGTTTAAATACCGTTTGCAAATGTCCTAGATGTTCATTTGTATTATTACTAAAAACTAAAATATCGTCTACATAAACTAAAATAAAGTTTTTATAGTCTCTAAATATATTATCCATCTTTCTTTGAAAAATTGGAGGGGCTGTTTTTAAACCGAAGGGCATTACCAACCATTCGAAATGTCCTTCTGGGCAGGTAAAGGCTGTCCATTCTATGCTTCTTCATGCATTTTGACTTGCCAATATCCGGACTTACAGTCAAACTTACTAAAGATTTTTCTTCCTTGTATTCGATTTATTAGTTCTGATTTGTCTGGCAATTTATATCCATCCATTCTAGTATTGTCATTAAGTCTTTTATAGTTTATTACCATCCTAGCTTTTCCTCTTAGTATTTCATTGTGATTTCTTACCATAAATGCGGCTGACCTATGTTTTGAAGTTGACCTTCTTATTACCCCTAGATTTAATAATTCTTTTATTTGATCTTCAAATTCCCTCAGGTCTTCATTCGTGGATTCTATTGAAGCAGTTTTAACCGTATATTCTGGGTTAATAATATCAAGTCTGCAGGTTATATGATTGGCTTCCCAGTGCTTCAGGGGTCTTTCTCCAATTATTTCTAGTTTATCTAAGATAGAAATTACTTCGTCTAGGTCTTTCTGGTTTTTTATAACTCCTATATGTTGTAATCCTTTCTTAAAATTATAAAGTTCAGTATTTATTTCTATTAAATTATAGTTTTTCTCTATTTGTATATCAGATAAACTTAATTCTAATAATTCAATTTCTTTAATGTCCTCCTCTTCTGTAGTAACATGTAATTTAGTACAATTACATTCTTTTCCTTTATTACATTTTGATGTATTTGTATTATTAGTATTCTTAACATACCTTGATTTTGTAGGAACTGGTTCTGTTGTTATGGAGGTTTGAGTCATATTTTTAGAAAATATTACTCCATCTCTAGTGAGGAGACAACTTCCGTTATTATGTAGTAAGAAATCTAAGCCTAAAACAAAGTCTATCCTAATATTTAAATCTCTAACCCATATTTTTTCTAATTTATAAGTAGGTTTATAGAAATCTGCACATGTGTTTAAAAAACTTATTTGAGCATTACTAACATAATGTTTGTATATATTTGAAGATCCGTCCATTTGCATGGCGCTTTGTGGTTCGGAAAATTCCTTTATTATTTCTATAGGCAGGATATTTCTATTTATTATACTCTTTGTACACCCTGAGTCTACTAGAGCTAAAGTTTCTATTTCATAGTTTTGAATTCTTATTCTCGTTAATATTTTGATAGTATTGATCTTTTTGTCTTCATTACAAATTAATCCTTCAAACGATTTGTATTCCTCTTTTTCATTTAAGAGCTCAATTCCTTCTTTTTCTTCTACCTCTTCTTCTACTTTTTCTTTTCCCTTTTCTAATTTATTCATTCTGTCTTCTAAACTATCAATCCTTTTTTCTAGGGACATTAATGTTTTTTCTTTTACGCTTATGGTCTGGTCTATAACTTTAATGTTAAATATTTTATTGATGCACATGAGGCATCCTTCTATATAGCAATTCGTACATTTAGCTCTTCTGTCTTTGCTGGGATATCCTGTACAATTAAAACATTTTTGGCTATCTAGACCTTTCCCTTTTAAAAATTGGTGATCACAATATAGATTGACAAATGTAAAATCCTTGATGTCCAATTTTTCTAATCCTATCTCATTTATTAAAGTTTCTTCTTCTGAATCAGATGAGTCGTGTTGTCTTCCTTCTAAAGCATCTATACTTATTACTGAATATATACTTTCATTATCTGACATGTATTCATCTACATTTATCAGGGTTTCTTGGAAATCTTCTATGAGTTGGGAATTTCTCGTTCTACTATTATTTCTTCCTGGACAAGTGTTAGCAAGATGTTCTTCACTTCCGCATGTAAAACAAGATAGTCTATTTTTATAGATTCTATTATTATTATGTTTTCTTACATGTCTATCTTTATTTAGGTAAGGCTTTTTTGCCGTAGATTTTCGTAGATAATATTTTTTCCTTGGTCTGTAGTCTTGGTTATTTTGATATTTTCTTCTATATTTCTTATTTGGTGTACCTTGATCATAGCTTTGTGTTGTATCTATATAGAGAATTACAGACTAAAGTTGACTGGCTTAAGATTAAAGATGGTTTAAGTTTATATCTAGAAATATTAGAAACTAAAGACCTAACAGACAGACTTTGTAACCACGGGGGTTTATATTCTTCGAACCGACCAACCCTAGTCAACCCAGAGTTATTAAGTGCTTTAAAGTGGGAACTACATAGTATAGATAGTAACATCCAAAACGCAAATAGACGTATAGAAGTTCAAAGAAATCATATTAGTAATTTAAATTTTCTCTTAGGTTAAATAGCGTAGTACTCATTCTAGTTTAAGTATATGTCATCTAGACTATATAAGAAAAAATTTAGGCCATACGAAAAACAGATCATAATTGACCAGGAATATCATTGGTATCTATTAAAAATAAGACAGAACTATATAGATATATACGATTTTCTATTAGAACAAAGACGACTATATACAGAACAACTAAGGTTATTTTCAGATTTATTAACACCAAATCAAATATCTTTTATACATCAAGAAATAAGACAAATAGATTTACAAATACCTACTATAGGAGCAAGAGTTTATCACTACATAAAAGAAATTAGAATAGAAACACAAGATTGCAAAAACAGAACTCTATATTTAGCATAATAGGAAGTATTAAGAGATTAGAATACTTAGATTTAGAAATAGTTTCAGAAAAGAAGTATCGAAGACTAAAATTTGGATCACTACTTAAGTGTAATTTCGCAGAAGGAGACCATATTTTACATAGCGAGAATCAACATTTAAATACGGTTACAGATCTAATAATAAATTTAGCAGAACATAGTCAGTCCAAAGACGATAGATTTCTAAAGATAATAGAAACCATAGAAACCTTGGCAACAAAGACAAAACAAATCATTAGAAAAGATAGAACAAAATTTTGACTTTCTAAAAAATCAGCAACTAGATATAATTTCAAAGGTACAAAACATAGTAGTAAATAAGATAACTGATAACAATCCTTTAGAAATACTAAATAGCCAGATAGAAAACCTTTATAAAGAGACAAAAGAAATTAAGAAAGAACTAAGTAAACTTAAAGACTTAACCCTTTCATGAACAACCCTTTTACCAAGAAGTCCTTAGAAAAACAGCACATTTTCAAGCTAACCCTGAAGGTTTATCAGATTACGTTCCACCAGGAAAAACAGATTCTATAAGCGTAAAACAAAACAATTTGATAATATTTGCTTTATTAGAATTAAATAAAAACCTAGAAGACCAAATAAAAGAAATAAATAAAAAATTAGATATTTTATTGGAAAATAAAACCCCTACTAAAAAAGGTAAGCAAGAAAACGATATACAAGACTTAATAGAACAGCTCAAGAGAGTAGAATTAACTCCTCAAGAGGATAAACCTAAAAGAAAAGACAAAACATGGACCTTTTTTCAAACAGGAATAGAAATTCCCAAGAAAGACAAAGGGCCAGTTTCTCTCAAGATCGACTAGGAAATAATATGTTAGCTCGAATTATGAATAACTCATCTAAGCCTAGTAGTAGTCACCAGCTGGATGAATTAATAGATGTAGATAGAGACATAGAAATTTTCAAACAAAATAAATTAAAAATGCTAAATCCACAAGTCCTCTATAATACAGGTTTTTTCTCATCAACAGCACATCTATACAGACATTATAGAGAAGAACAGTTAAGCGTATCAGAAAACGATAGTGAAAGTATAAATTTAATTAGTAAAGAATCTATGCAAGAAATACAGAAAAGACGAATGAATCTCATGCACATGGGATTGGTGGTGATAGGGCTTAAAGGATTAACTAGAAAAAATTTAGGTACTAAAGTACTAATTACTTTATATGATAGCAGATGGTCAGAATCTAAAAGATCAATAATAGGTTTAACCGAAGTAGACATGAGTAACAATGGAGGAATATTTTACTGTAGTCCAGATTTTATGATAAATTCAAAAGAATTTGGTAAGTACATAAAAATAGGCATACAGACCAAAGGGTATGAAGAAATGAATTGTGGAAATAATCTTTTAGTTTGTGTTGGCTTTATAGGAAAATTAGCCACCAACAGCAGTTCAAAGTTTAAAATAAAGATAGACGATGCAGTAGGTATAATGGGAAATAAAGGAATCAAGTTAATGAACCCTTTAAAAATAAATTCAGAAGAATATGCTGGTAGAGAATGGAATTTAGAAAATTTCTGCAAAAAAGAAGTATTACGACCAAACGACCACCTCACATACACTAATACTAAAGGAGAGACATCAATTAGATTCACTGATTATAAATATACGGATCAAAAAGAAATAGAGGAAGACTTAGAAGATAATGAATCAACCGTTAATATGGAAGGTATGAATATCCAAAATATAAATGAAGAAGACTACGAAGTAGACTTATCAATAGCACAAGCTAAAGAATTACATAAAGAAAATAAAACAACTTTGTTTAAGTGTAAAGGTTGTAAAATGGGAAAAATAGATATCTCTATAGTAGAAACACATTTTAAAGAATGTAAATTCAGAATAGATAATTATGGGTATAGACAAAAAGAAAAACCCAGAAGAAAGTGATGATGAGACAACACGCAGTCTAAAAGAATTCATGGAAACCGCTTCTTCTAATTCAAGTCCTTTTCAAAAGACAACCCCCATAACACCAGTAGAATATACTATAGGAAACTTACCACGTCATCGGGTATATAGGCAAGACCCGGCAACAGAACCAGAAATGGTTAGACCAATAGGAATAAGAATGCCAATAGAAGCCCCTATCAAGCTTCAAGATGGAGGAGATAGAGGTAAGATACTAAACATAGCAGCTCATGATCCTCAATTATGGAACTCAGTAATAGATGTATGGAAAGGAATAGTAGTAGCAGATTACATACATCATTATAGTGAGACAGATGCAGAAACTATGTATAGATACATGGAAACCTTTTTAGGAGAATCAATCAAAGGAATGTGGGAAGCATACAAAGTAACCTACCCTCAAGAATTCCAAGAACTAGTAAATATGGGACCAAATCCATATAATTTCACTAATAAAATACACAGCCTAATAACAGGAGAAGACCCTAATAGTGGATTGGTAGTATTGCAAAAGAATGCATTAATAAAACTAGAACAACTTAGCATTACAAATTGGAGCCATATCAAAAACTTTCTAAAGGATTATTTTTATTTATGCGCTATAAGCGGCAATGCGTTTGATCAAATCTTAGGAAAAAAGCTTTTTAATAAACTCCCTGGAGCATTAGGAAGAGAAATAGAAGAAAGATGGAGTAAAAGAGAAGGAGTTATGCAAAATCCAAATGTTAATTGGTCTATCGGACATAAAATACAGCATGTTATGGAAATATTACAGGAAAAGTGTACAAATATACAAATACAAAAACAATTAAAGCAAAATGAGACTGGTTTTTGTAAGAATATATATACAACACAAAGCTATGATCAAGGTACACCAAATAAGAAATATAGAAGAAAATATCAAAATAACCAAGACTACAGACCAAGGAAAAAATATTATCTACGAAAATCTACGGCAAAAAAGCCTTACCTAAATAAAGATAGACATGTAAGAAAACATAATAATAATAGAATCTATAAAAATAGACTATCTTGTTTTACATGCGGAAGTGAAGAACATCTTGCTAACACTTGTCCAGGAAGAAATAATAGTAGAACGAGAAATTCCCAACTCATAGAAGATTTCCAAGAAACCCTGATAAATGTAGATGAATACATGTCAGATAATGAAAGTATATATTCAGTAATAAGTATAGATGCTTTAGAAGGAAGACAACACGACTCATCTGATTCAGAAGAAGAAACTTTAATAAATGAGATAGGATTAGAAAAATTGGACATCAAGGATTTTACATTTGTCAATCTATATTGTGATCACCAATTTTTAAAAGGGAAAGGTCTAGATAGCCAAAAATGTTTTAATTGTACAGGATATCCCAGCAAAGACAGAAGAGCTAAATGTACGAATTGCTATATAGAAGGATGCCTCATGTGCATCAATAAAATATTTAACATTAAAGTTATAGACCAGACCATAAGCGTAAAAGAAAAAACATTAATGTCCCTAGAAAAAAGGATTGATAGTTTAGAAGACAGAATGAATAAATTAGAAAAGGGAAAAGAAAAAGTAGAAGAAGAGGTAGAAGAAAAAGAAGGAATTGAGCTCTTAAATGAAAAAGAGGAATACAAATCGTTTGAAGGATTAATTTGTAATGAAGACAAAAAGATCAATACTATCAAAATATTAACGAGAATAAGAATTCAAAACTATGAAATAGAAACTTTAGCTCTAGTAGACTCAGGGTGTACAAAGAGTATAATAAATAGAAATATCCTGCCTATAGAAATAATAAAGGAATTTTCCGAACCACAAAGCGCCATGCAAATGGACGGATCTTCAAATATATACAAACATTATGTTAGTAATGCTCAAATAAGTTTTTTAAACACATGTGCAGATTTCTATAAACCTACTTATAAATTAGAAAAAATATGGGTTAGAGATTTAAATATTAGGATAGACTTTGTTTTAGGCTTAGATTTCTTACTACATAATAACGGAAGTTGTCTCCTCACTAGAGATGGAGTAATATTTTCTAAAAATATGACTCAAACCTCCATAACAACAGAACCAGTTCCTACAAAATCAAGGTATGTTAAGAATACTAATAATACAAATACATCAAAATGTAATAAAGGAAAAGAATGTAATTGTACTAAATTACATGTTACTACAGAAGAGGAGGACATTAAAGAAATTGAATTATTAGAATTAAGTTTATCTGATATACAAATAGAGAAAAACTATAATTTAATAGAAATAAATACTGAACTTTATAATTTTAAGAAAGGATTACAACATATAGGAGTTATAAAAAACCAGAAAGACCTAGACGAAGTAATTTCTATCTTAGATAAACTAGAAATAATTGGAGAAAGACCCCTGAAGCACTGGGAAGCCAATCATATAACCTGCAGACTTGATATTATTAACCCAGAATATACGGTTAAAACTGCTTCAATAGAATCCACGAATGAAGACCTGAGGGAATTTGAAGATCAAATAAAAGAATTATTAAATCTAGGGGTAATAAGAAGGTCAACTTCAAAACATAGGTCAGCCGCATTTATGGTAAGAAATCACAATGAAATACTAAGAGGAAAAGCTAGGATGGTAATAAACTATAAAAGACTTAATGACAATACTAGAATGGATGGATATAAATTGCCAGACAAATCAGAACTAATAAATCGAATACAAGGAAGAAAAATCTTTAGTAAGTTTGACTGTAAGTCCGGATATTGGCAAGTCAAAATGCATGAAGAAGCATAGAATGGACAGCCTTTACCTGCCCAGAAGGACATTTCGAATGGTTGGTAATGCCCTTCGGTTTAAAAACAGCCCCTCCAATTTTTCAAAGAAAGATGGATAATATATTTAGAGACTATAAAAACTTTATTTTAGTTTATGTAGACGATATTTTAGTTTTTAGTAATAATACAAATGAACATCTAGGACATTTGCAAACGGTATTTAAACTATTCGTGGACAATGGAATTATAATTAGCAAAAAGAAAATGGAATTATGTAAGACTCTTATAAAATTCCTAGGGGTAGAAATTGGAAATGGAAAGATAAAACTACAACCCCATATAGCAAAAAAGGTCCTAGATATGCCTGATAAATTAGACAATACTAAAGACTTGCAAAAATTTCTAGGAATACTAAATTATGCACGGAGTTTCATCAAAGATCTAGGGAAAGTAGCAGGACCCCTATACTCTAAAACAGGAAGTCATGGACAAAAGACATTTAATGTAGAAGACATAAAACTAGTACAAAAACTCAAACAAATGGTTAAAGATATACCAGATTTAGCCCTCCCACTAGAAACAGATTACCCAATAGTAGAAACAGACGGAAGTCTCGAAGGGTGGGGAGCAGTTTTGAAAACAAAAAACAATAAATATGGAGATAAAAAAGATGAAAAAATTTGCGCTTATCACAGCGGAAAATACAAAGAAAAGGGAAATATGAGTAGCATAGATGCAGAAATTTTGGCAGTTATATACGGATTAAATAGTTTTAAGTTATACATTATTAATAAACAAGAAATTCTGGTAAGAACGGATTGCGAGGCTATTGTAAAATTTCACCAAAAAATAGAAGGAAAAAATAGTAGTAAAAGAAGATGGTTAAATTTTTTAGACGCCACATCAATATACAATATATCTTTAGAGCATATAAAGGGGAAAGATAATTCTTTAGCAGATCAACTAAGCAGACTTATGAAAACTAACTGTTTGTTTTCAGCATGAGTACAGATAAAGACGGAGCATCTAGTTCAAATTCAAGTGGGCAAAAAGACAAAGACTTGTTGCAGACTCTCTTAGGAAATACTTCATTTCAACCACAAACAAGACAAAATACAACGAGCATGGAAAGAATATATTTTGGAAAACAAAATTTAATTTTCTATCCTCCATCCAATCTAAGTTTCAGGGTGAAGCCAGAAACGAAGATAGATAGACCTCAAAGATGCTTAATAGACAACCTATGGATAGCATACAACAAGATTCCTCGAGACAACAGTTATTTCGTGTCCGTAGTAAATTCTTTAAGCCATTATTTTACAGACAAAAATGAAGACAAAAAATTCAGATTTTATGTAGTAATCCAAGGAAAATTACAGGGCGTGTTCCAGACATGGATAGAAGTAGTAGATTCAATTAAAGACTTCCCTACCCCACTCTTTAAGGGATTCAATGATTTGAATGAAGCACTAGACTATGCTAGAGGAACTCTCGGGCCTAATTATTTCATCAGTCCAGCTTTAAGACAAATTTCAAGACCGTCTTTGCAATACAATATTCAGAAAGACACAAACAGAATCATTTTCTGCGATCATTGTTCCTCAATGACGGAAGGATTCAAAAGGCTAAATCAGACAATCGAAAGACTAGAAACAGAAAAAGGGAAAATGACACAACATATCCACTCATTACAAGAGAGGATAAGATTTTTACTTGGAAATACCGATCAAAATAAGAGTTCTCCATCTCCCCACAAAATGGATAAGACGGGTGTACATTCCCCAACGAATGTAGAAAAAGCTATTGTACCAGCTAAAGGTACAGCTAGTCCCGTTCAAACGGTAGCGGGTAAAGACTCATCAAATCCGTTGATGGTTGACACTTTACCAAAAAGTGTAAGAATTCTGCCGGCAAGCTTCAATACAATGGCAGAGACAAGTAAAAGGACAAAAGGATTCCTCCAAAAAAGAAAAAAAAAATAAAAGGATAGAAAAAATAATAAAAAGTTCCCTTTACAAATTTCTCACAGAAAAGACTAAAGAAGTACAAGAAAAAATCATACGAGAAAATCCAAAGCCAGATCCAGCAAATTCTGACCACGAGAGTAGCAGTGACAAAAATAATTTATCAGACCAGTTTAATCAACATTATGATCCAAATGACGACAATGATTCAGGGATGAGTTTTGATTCTATAACACTACACAACCTGGATACCTAGAGAAATACGTAGCAATAACATCAACACAAGAAGACAAAAAAAAAAAAAAAAAAAAACAGTGACATCACAAGCCTTCATCAACTACAAGACTCCACTACAAATAGGTAAGCAGTGACATCACAAGCCTTCATCAACTACAAGACTCCACTACAAGTCCATTATGATAAAGAAACTCCACTACATGTCCACTACTCCACTATCACAAGAAGACAAAAGAAGGACACCACTCCACTATCACAAGAAGACAAAGAAGGACACTCAATTTCAACAAAGGTTTCACAAAGCCATGTGACGATGGGGCCCAAAGAGCACCCGGCAGGTGAAGAAAGTTTTTAGAAATTGAAATCTGAATTTCAAATCCGGATGGACTTCTATAAATAGAACCATATTACAAGAAAAGAGAGAGAGCGAAGTGCAGAGCAGAGAGCAAAAGCTTAAATATTTCTAAGTAATAGTTTACATATTCCCCTTCCCTTTCAAAATAAAAAGTGAGTAAGTGTTTGTTGTGTTTGTACAAAGAGTGTGAGTGTTTATTTTCCTACAAGTACCTGCAAGGTCACTTCGGGGACTCCCGAAAGGGAAACCTCATTCCGACCATTATCATGTAAGTAGTTATCTGTTTTCTAGATCCTAGTAATCTTCTCCCGAAGTATATGTACTATGTTATTATGTGTGTATATATGATATGATGTTCATATTATTATGATATGCTATTATGATTTTCGTTAACATGTTCACTCTTTGATTTATTCTTAGTAAATGGTTAGTTCTCTATCCTCTTAGTAACCCCGATAGATTAACCTGTAAATACCTAGGGATGTTGAAAGTCCGCCATGGTCAGAAAACCAAAAGGACTGTGAATCCCAGGGTGTGGTTAAAGAAGCAGGTGCTAAGAAAATGGGTAAAGAAAAGAGATGAAAGGAGTAAGGAAAAGAGATGAACAGTGGAAAAAAAAAAAAAAAAAAAAAAAAAAAGTAATTTTGGGAGAAATTACATGGATTCAGCAACAAAAAACTACTAATACTAGATAACGGAACAGGAAGAGGGAGTACTGAGTAGGATTTTACAACCGCAATTTTACAATCGCAGCTTACATCATCTTGACAGAAGCTATCCTCTTTGTTTAAATCTAAATTCTTACTCTTATTTATATATATATATATATATATATATATGTATGTATATATATGTATGTATTATATGTTCATGTGTAGTTAAATTATATATGTTTAATTAATAAAATCAACCTCAACAGGTGAGTTTATATTAAAATAATTATATATATAGATGTATACATATATATGTATATGTATACATCTATATATATATACATCTATATATATATGTAAATTTATTAAATTACATATATATATATATATATATATATATATATATATACATAATAAAATAATTATGTATATATATATGTGTGTGTGTGTGTGTATATATATATATAATTTAACTACACTTCAACAAAAGTTTAATTTATTAAATTACTCATAAATATATATATATATATATATATATATATATATATATGTAATTTAATAAATTAAACTTCTATCGATGTGTAGTTAAATTATATATATATATATATATATATATATATATATATATATATACATAATAAAATAATTATGTATATATATATATGTGTGTGTGTGTGTATATATATATATATATATATAATTTAACTACACTTCAACAAAAGTTTAATTTATTAAATTACACACACACACACACACACACACACACATATATATATATATATATATATATATATACATATATATTTAAATTTATTAAATTAAACTTCTGTTGATATGTAGTTATATATATACATATATGTATATATATATATATGTATACATATATACATATTTATTTAAATTTATTAAATTAAACTTCTGTTGATATGTAATTAAATTATATATATATATATATATATATATATATAAAATCAACCTTTAGAGGTGAATTTATATTAAAATTAATTAATAAATACCAACCTAAAGAGGTCGGTATATTTAAATTATTATTTTATTTAAATAGTATCGACTTCATGATGCCAGTATTTATTATATATTTTTAAATATAGATAATTATTTTAGAAAATATCGACATCCCGAGGTCGGTATATTAAAGAATTCTTTTTAAAAAAGAATGACAATATAAGTTAAAGTTACCTATTTCAAAAAAAGAATGACAATATAAGTTTTAATCCTAAACACTAACTCTCAAAAACCTAAGTCCACTTTCACTCCACCACTCCAGATCCAGCCCCGACCCACCCCCATTGCGCCGATCCCCACCCATCCCCGACCAGCGGCACGCCACACCGGCGCCACGCTGCCTTCCACGACCGCAGCCACCCACTTTCGCAGCAGCAGAGGACGTCGCTGCAGGTGCAGAGGAAGTCACGCCCAGCTGCAGGAGGTTGTGCGCCTCCATCCCGACCGGCGCCGCCTCCATTCCGACCGGCGCCGCCTCCATCTCGACCAGCACCTCCATCCCCGACCTTCTTAGTGAAGGTGAATTTTTAGAACCTCCATAATAGATTACTTTTGTTTCTATTTAGTTGAAGTATCTCAAAATTAGAGTACTAATATACTTAGTTTTATTGATTGTTAGTTTGATTGATTGTTAGTTAGTAAGTGAATGATTTAGGGTTTTTGATTGTTAGTTTGAATTAGGTATTATTTGATTGTTAGTTTGTGTTTGTTGATTGTGAATTGAAAATTTTAATGTTAGGGTTAGTTTGAATTAGGGTATCTTAGGATTTGTTTGAAATTCGGTATTTCTTAAGTTAATTAGTTTGATTTTGGAATTGTAAGATTAGATTGAATTAGGGTATTTAAGGAGTTGTTTGAACTTGGATATTATTTGAGTTAGTTTGAATTATTATTGAGATTTTAGGACTAATAGTTTGAATTTGGGATTAGGAATAGCTAGCTAATTTGAATTTAGGATTTTAGTACTAGTTAGATTTTGGGATTTTAGGGTTAGTTTGAATTTGTGATTTTAAGATTAGTTTGAATTTTGAATTTTGAATTTAGGACTAGTTTGAATTATTATTGAGATTTTAGGAATACTAATAGTTTGAATTTGGGATTTTAGCACTATAGTTTGATTTTTGAATTCTAGGAGTACTTTCAATTTGTGATTTTAAGACTAATTTGAATTTGGAATTTAGGACTAATAGTTTGAATTATATTTGATATTTTAGGACTAATTTAATAGTTTGAAGTTGGGACACTAGCTAGCTAGTTTGAATTTAGAATTTTAGGGATTTGAATTACAACTTAATTAGAACTTATAATTAATTATAACTTGAATTTACTATAAATTGAACTTAATTAGGAATATGAACTTGAAATTATAACTTGAACTTGGAACTAATTAGCTTGAATATATAACTAATTAAGTTTAGAAATTATATATGAACTTGAATTGAAACTTGAACTTATTAAAACTTGAGAATATATATATATATATATATATATATATATATATATATATATATATATATAAACTAATATTCTTGGATATGAAGTTTATATTTAACTAATTTAAGAACTTTTCGTGCTAGGCAACTGAGGAAGCTCAACATGTAAAAAGTTGATACAGGACTATTTTGCTTCTTTCATCAAAGTTGGAGATAAGGTTGGTGTTTCTAAATTTCTCAAGTTCAAGTACAATTGTTTTGAATAATATGTTTGTGTCCATCTAGTATTAATACTTGGCTTTAATGCTAGTAATTATAATTGATTGTTTGTTAGTATATTATTGTTTTTGTTTGTTGGTTGTGTTATTCAATTGTTAATTTGATTTGATTATTGTTAGTTAGGTATAGATAATTGAAGATTTTGTATTTTAAGGTTTTTTTAAAAAGAAAGTAGACATTTTTAAATTGGGCATTGTTAGTTAGTGAAGAATTAGCATTTTTATATTTTAGAACTAGTTTAAACTTGAGAATATGTAATTTGAGGTTAAATTGAGATTTTTTTGGATTTGATTTTAGGACTAGTTAGTAAAGTGTTAATTTGAAGTTAGAAATTAGTAATTGAAGTGTTATGAGTAGAAGATGAATGTTTGAATGTCATGAACTTAATTAGAATTTGAAGTTGAACTTAGAATTTGAACGTGAACTTAAAACTTGAACTTGAACTTAGAATTTGAAGTTAAACTTAGAACTTGAACTTGAACTTGGAACTTGAACTTGAAATTAAAACTTGAACTTAGAACTTGAACTTGAACTTAGAATTTGAAGTTAAACTTAGAATTTGAACTTAGAACTTGAACTTAGAACTTGAACTTGAACTTAGAACTTGATCTTGAACTTGAACTTAGAACTTAGAACTTGAACTTGAACTTAGAACTTGAACTTGAAATTAGAACTTGAACATGAATTTAGAACTTGAACTTGAAATTAGAACTTGAACTTGAACTTAGAATTTGAAGTTAAACTTAGAATTTGAACTTAGAACTTGAACTTGATCTTGAACTTGAACTTGAACTAAAACTTAGAACTTAGAACTTAGAACTTAGAACTTAGAACTTAGAACATAGAACTTAGAACTTGAACTTGAACTTAGAACTTGAACTTGAACTTAGAACTAGAACTTGAAGTTGAACTTGAACTTGAACTTGAACTTAGAACTTGATCTTGAACTTGAACTTGAACTAGAACTTAGAACTTAGAACTTAGAACTTGAACTTGAACTTAGAACTTGAACTTGAAATTAGAACTTGAACTTGAACTTAGAGCTTGAACTTGAACTTAGAATTTGAACTTGAACTTAGAACTTGAACTTGAAATTAGAACTTGAACTTGAACTTAGAATTTGAACTTGAACTTGAACTTGAACTTGAACTTAGAACTTGAACTTGAACTTAGAACTTGAACTTGAACTTGAAATTAGAACTTGAACTTAGAATTTGAACTTGAAATTAGAACTTGAACTTGAAATTAGAACTTGAACTTGAAATTAGAACTTGAACTTGAACTTAGAACTTGAACTTGAAATTAGAATTTGAACTTGAACTTAGAACTTGAACTTGAAATTAGAACTTGAACTTGAACTTGAACTTTGAACATGAACTTAAAATTTGAAGTTGAACTTAGACTTGAACTTGAAATTAGAACTTGAACTTGAACTTAGAATTTGAACTTGAACTTGAACTTGAACTTGAACTTAGAACTTGAACTTGAACTTAGAACTTGAACTTGAACTTGAAATTAGAACTTGAACTTAGAATTTGAACTTGAAATTAGAACTTGAACTTGAAATTAGAACTTGAACTTGAACTTAGAACTTGAACTTGAAATTAGAATTTGAACTTGAACTTAGAACTTGAACTTGAAATTAGAACTTGAACTTGAACTTTGAACATGAACTTAAAATTTGAAGTTGAACTTAGACTTGAACTTGAAATTAGAACTTGAACTTGGAACTAATTAGCTTGAATATATAACTAATTAATTTTAGAAATTAGATATGAACTTGAATTGAAAACTTGAATTTATTAAAACTTGAATATATATATAACTAATATTCTTGGATTTGAAGTTTATATATAACTAATTTTAGAACTTTTCGTGCTAGGCAACTGAGGAAGCTCAACATCTAAAAAAGTTGATATAAGACTATATTGCTTCTTTCATCAAAGTAGGAGATAAGGTTGGTGCTTCTAAATTTCTAAAGTTCAAGTACAGTTGTTTTCAATAATGTGTTTGTGTCCATGTAGCATTGATACTTAGCTTTAAATTTAGAAATAATATATTTGGTAAGCATAAGTACCAACACTAGTTGATCCTATTGATGACAAAATTGATTTTCTTGCAAGATCGATTTGTGTCCATCTAGTGTTGACACTTAGCTTTAAATTTAGAAATAATAAATTTGTTAAGCATAAATATCAACACTAGTTGATCCTATTGATGACAAAATTGATTTTCTTGCAAGATCGATTTGTGTCCATCTAGTGTTGCTATTAAGCTTTAATTTAGGAATAATGTGTTTGTTAAGCATAAGTATCAACACTAGTTGATCCTATAGATGACAAAATTGATTTTCTTGGAAGATCGATTTGTGTCCATCTAGTGTTGACACTTAGCTTTAAAAAGTTGTTAAAGTTATAAAGTTGTTAAGTTGTTTAATTAAGTTAAATTCAATAATGTGGTTTTGTTGATGGATTCAGTTGTTGGAATTAAGTCAAAACTAATGTAGTTAAAGTTAAAAAGTTGTTAAGTTGTTTAGATAAATTAAAATAAATAATGTGATTTAGTTGGTGGATTTAGTTGTTGTATTAAGTCAAAACTAAATTAGTTAAAGTTGTTATGTTGTTTATATAAGTTAAAATAAATAATGTCGGTTTAGTTAGTTAATTTAGTTGTTGGAATTAAGTCAAAATTAATGTAGTTAAAGTTCAAAAGTTGTTATGTTGTTTAAATAAGTTAAAATAAATAATGTCGGTTTAGTTAGTGAATTTAGTTGTTGGAATTAAGTCAAAACTAATGTAGTTAAAGTTAAAAAGTTAAGTTTGTTTAAATAAGTTAAAATAAATATTGTGGTTTAGTTGGTGGATTTAGTTGTTCGAATTAAGTCAAAACTAAACTAGTTAAAGTTGTTAAGTTGTTTAAATAAGTTAAAATAAATATGTCAAAACTAGTTAGACTTAGAAAGTGGTTAAGTTGTTTAAATAAGTTAAATTAAATAATGTGGTTTTGTTGATGGATTTAGTTGTTGGAATTAAGTCAAAACTAATGTAGTTAAAGTTAAAAAGTTGTTATGTTGTTTAGATAAATTAAAATAAATAATGTGATTTAGTTGGTGGATTTAGTTGTTGTATTAAGTCAAAACTAAACTAGTTAAAGTTGTTATGTTGTTTATATAAGTTAAAATAAATAATGTCGGTTTAGTTAGTTAATTTAGTTGTTGGAATTAAGTCAAAACTAATGTAGTTAAAGTTCAAAAGTTGTTATGCTGTTTAAATAAGTTAAAATAAATAATGTCGGTTTAGTTAGTGAATTTAGTTGTTGAAATTAAGTCAAAACTAATGTAGTTAAAGTTAAAAAGTTAAGTTTGTTTAAATAAGTTAAAATAAATATTGTGGTTTAGTTGGTGGATTTAGTTGTTCGAATTAAGTCAAAACTAAACTAGTTAAAGTTGTTAAGTTGTTTAAATAAGTTAAAATAAATATGTCAAAACTAGTTAGACTTAGAAAGTGGTTAAGTTGTTTAAATAAATTCAAATATTATTTAGTTGATGGAATTAAAATTATCATTATTGTTTGTGTAGATGAATCCTGATCATAGTTGGATGTATAATAGAAACAATCCTGGTCGAGCGGGTATGATTCCAGAATTTGCAAAAGGTGTCACTAGATTTATAAATCATGCAATGACACTTGATGATTTTTTAAATTCAAGATTGATTAGGTGTCCGTGTGTTAATTGTGAAAATGTGAGAAGTCTTGGTATTGTGGTTCATCATCCTCAAGCTTTGATGGTGGGGATAGAGAGACAATATCTGCAATGGAGAGTAAGATAACTTATCTCAATGCCGAGCTTGCTGCTGTAGCCGAAAGAGAGAAGAAGAGAGAGGAGGAGATTGCGGCAGCAAAGGAGGTAGAGAACAAGAGGTATGCAGCGCTTCAGGCCCAACTAACTTTTCTTTTTGAATCAGGAAATATTCTTCCTCCATGTCCGGCTAGCAGTGATGGATCTGATCATGAGGGTGATGAAGAGTAGTTGTATCTATTTGACATTTTAGACTTCTATATTTTTGGAATTGTTTAATTTGATCATATTTTAGTTTATTTTGAAGTTGGATGAAGTTTATTTTGAAATAGTTTGTATATGTTGAAAATATTGTGTTGTTTTGGTTGGATGAAGTTTATTTGGCTTTGGTTGGATGAATTTTATTTGGCTTTGGTTTGTTTTGGTTGGATGAAGCTTATTTGGCTTTGGGTTGTTTTGGTATAAATATGCAGGTGGGCAACTAAAAATTGCAGCAATTTGCTGCCTGTTTTGCAGCAAAAAACCGACCTCCGGAGGTCGGAATTTCAAAAATAAAAAATAAAAATACCGACCTCCGGAGGTCGGAATTTCAACATTACAAAAATAAAAATACCGACCTCCGGAGGTCGGAATTTCAACATTACAAAAATAAAAATACCGACCTCCGGAGGTCGGAATTTCAAAAATACAAAAATAAAAATACCGACCTCCGGAGGTCGGAATTTCAACATTACAAAAATAAAAATACCGACCTCCGGAGGTCGGAATTTCAAAAATACAAAAATAAAAATACCGACCTCCGGAGGTCGAAATTTCAACATTACAAAAATAAAAATACCGACCTCCGGAGGTCGGAATTTCAACATTACAAAAATAAAAATACCGACCTCCGGAGGTCGGAATTTCAACATTACAAAAATAAAAATACCGACCTCCGGAGGTCGGAATTTCAAAAATACAAAAATAAAAATACCGACCTTCGGAGGTCGGAATTTCAAAAATACAAAAATAAAAATACCGACCTCCGGAGGTCGGAATTTCAAAAATACAAAAATAAAAATACCGACCTTCGGAGGTCGGAATTTCAAAAATACAAAAATAAAAATACCGACTTCCGGAGGTCGGAATTTCAACATTACAAAAATAAAAATACCGGCCTCCAGTGGTCGAAATTTAAAAAAATGAATATTCCGACATAAAATAAAAACCGACCTCGAGAGGTCAGTAAATACCGACCTCCAGAGGTCGGTATTGAATAGCGACCAAGCTTTTTCCGACCTAAGCTGGGATGTCGGTTTTAGGTCGGTATTTCAAGGAATACCGACCTCCGGAGGTCGGTATTTCTAGGTCGGTATTCACAGTTTTTTTAGTAGTGATTCTTATAGCTAAAACTTATAATATTTAACTACGAACTCTAATTGTCGATATTGTAACAACATATTTTTTTAGATGAAATTTTTTTTGGGTCCAAAAATCAATAAATTTTAAGACAAAAAATAATTTGTCATGAATTAGATACATTATTAGTGAGGAAATAACGTGTCACCGATAACTTTAAATTTGTGACTAACACTACTTAACAAATGGCGCCAATTAATTTTTTGGAGGGAAATTTTAGTAGACCGAACTTTGCTACGGATTTTTATGTTTCGTCACAAAAAGTATGTGTCTCATATATTTAAGCACAAAAAGTAAATTTTGTCATTAAAAGCGAACAATTAGTGACGAATTTGATGTCGTAGCTAATAATTTCGTAGCTATATATCATATTTGTTGTAGTGCTTGCTGGCAATGACCTCAGAATCATAAACATCACATGTCTTATCATGGTGTTCAATAATCAATGCATACAAGTAATATCACAATACATGAAAGAGACAATAATTCATGCAATTCAAGTCCACATTCATGCTATCAAACATTCATCAATCAATCAATAAGGATCACAACCAACCAATTCACATCATAATGTTTGTCACATAGCCCTTTAAATTTCAACTCCTTTTTATTCATTAAGATTTATCAAGTGGACAATTAACCAATCACCTCATCCCCATTACTCCCAACACACAAACAACACCGGACCCCCCTGCTTGTTGATGATTCGCCGGCGCTTTGCGCCACAGGTTTGCTTCACCCAAATCCATTTTCTTTTACTGTTTATGTATGCATTGTGGACAATTGCATCTATTTTTGTTAGGGGTGGGGTAAATGGATTGTGAGTGATAGGGTGAAGTCTGAGTAACCCAACTCATGAATCCTCTCTTGGGTTTTCTTGCATGTGTTCTTTTCCCCCAAGAGACTGTTTAATTTTTGTTGAACCGGCATGTCTTAGGATTGTATGTGTAGAAGCATGATACAGAATGAAGCATAATGGCTTATGAAAAATGATACCCATCAGATTCTGGGTTGTATGCTAGAAGTAGGCTACAATTAGTTAATTGTGTTGGCGCTGAGTATGACATAGTAACAATCGACTTGATGGCATGACTAGACCTGATACTTGAACTGGGTAATCTGATAATCTGATAATTAAACTATATGCCAAGATTGGGTGAGAATCATTGACTGTTCAAACGATTTTGTGCAAAACTAGAACTTGTCCGGTTAGTCCTGCTAAGACAATTCAATCTAGAGGATAGGAAGTGATCATAGGTCATTGTTCTGAAAAAACCACAAATTGCCTAGAAGGATTCAACCAAATGAAATAACTGCCCCCTTTGATCCAACTTTGAGCCTAAAAATAAACCATTTCTTTCTAAAACCCCAAACTCACTTTCCCATAATCTACTATGTTGGCCCCGGTCCCTCCTTGGACATGTGCACTTTGACTTAGGCCAAAAGCCTAAGTTGAGGGTGGCTAATGTAAAAAAGTAACTTCAATCTTGGCCCTGACCTGACATCGGGTATTGTGCACCTCAACTAATAGAAAATCCATAAGTTGAGGGTGGCTATGAAAGAGGAAAACTGAAAGAAAAATGGGTATGAAAAGAGTGGAAAAATTAAAAAAAAAGAAGGGGAAAACGTGAGGAAAGGATGTGACTTGTTAAAAGCGAAAGGAAAAATAAAATAAAAGGGAAATGAGCTACAAAGTCTAAAGTCACATCCGTGGCTGAAGAAAATTAAGGGAATGAAGGTAAAGAGATAATATGACAAAAATAGGGCAAAAAGAGGTTAAAAGCCTAGTGTAATGACAAGGAGGGCAGAAAGTCACTAAGCAGTACCCAAATGTACCACACCTGACCCTGAGCCTACGTTACAAGCCAATAAAGTCCTATAGTGATCCTAAAGTCTAGTTTGGAGAGTCTAAGCAGTGAAAAAATAAGGGTAAGCTTATGGCAGTAAGCACTAACTGTAGTTGAAATTACTTCTGAGCGTGAGTGTTGAATAAATCCTTGTACCATGAATGACATTAAACTTTTGCGAAAAGGGGATTTTGTTTGAAGTAAGGGCACTAGTTACATCGTCGGAAAGTTGGTACCTGGGTGACAGAGAGAAGGTGTCTGTTGTGTGTCATTTGGTTGGTCTGTGTCATGATGTGATCCACATGAGTTGGCTTGTCGAGTCTAAGAGAACGAATGTGCACCCGAACAATGAGGGGGTAGAGAGCCATGTGATTGCTTGAGTTTAGAAATGCTTGCTTCTATACAAGTGTCATTTAGAGTTATAGTGCATCACTTGAGGACAAACAACGAATTTAAGTTGAGGGTGTTGATATACCGTGAGTTTACGGTACTTCTAATACATTTCACTTACAAGTTGTGTGTGTCTAGGGCCTTTTTATATTGGTTTTTATGTGTTTTTATCATGTTTTGCAGGAAAGGTGTTCAGGCGCGGAAGTTTAGAGACAGCTGAAGGAAATGCAGAAACAGGGCATTCACGGAGGTGATCTACGGACCGTAGGTCCATTCACGGTCCGTAAGTGATGACCGTGGACCAGCAGCCATGGTATTGAGGACAAATCAGGGAAATCTGACTAAGTGTGGAACCACGGTGCCCATTGACGGTCTGTAGATCAATCTACGGACCGTACTGTTGATCCGTAGAGTGGTACTGCGAGGGTTCCAGTACCTGATTTTTGAAGATTCTAAGTATGGAGCTACGGAGGGGATTGACGGACCGTAGGTCGATCTACGGTCCGTACTGCTGGTCCGTCGTTTGCTTCAGAGAAGCTGATTTTTGGAAGCTTAAATATTTTCTAAGTCCCAATTGACGGAAGGGACTTACGGACCGTAGATCCATCGACGGTCCGTAAGTCGGTCTCGTGGATTGAAAACGCGTACCTGAACAAAACTTTCCTTAATTTGTTTTCTTTTTTATTTAGGATTTGTTTTCTATAAATAGGACATGTAAACCTCGTTTTTGGGGGTTAGACACTATTATTCTAGTTTTACTTTGTAACTTTGGAGATTAATTTGCAACTCTAGCAATTATTGATTTCCCAAGTTCGTTTTGAAGATTTTGGCTTTGCAATTCAAGTTAAATTTCTGGGTTTATCATTCTCTTTACGTAAGTTCATGATTTCTTCATCTACAATTATGAATTGTGTTCTTGCCAATATGAATAACTAAATCCACAACTAGGGTTGTGGGAACCATGATCGATTAACAAAGTATGAATAGTAAATAAGCAATTCTTGAATAGTGTGTTGCATGTATTGATAATTCTTTCATTTAGAAGTCTTTTTAACGGTTGCCAACGGTAGAACTCGCCTTGTTACTACTTGCCGGACCAAGGAGGTAATTAACAAGAAAACAATTATCAACATAGATTCAGTGTGATACTATCTAATAGGCTAGTGTCGATTGGTGCAAAGTAATAACTAAGCCAAACATCGATTATGATGGCTAATATGAGGTAAAGGTAAGGGTTAGTAAATTATACACACGTAGTCGGACCAAGGTGCGGGGTGAAATTATCTAGATGCCGGACCAAGGATTTAGAGATACCTAACTTATCACTTTGCATGTAATACACTAGAAAAGGATTGCTATTACTAGGATTACTGCGTTATGAGATTGTGGGGAACACGTATACCCTAGTTATTTCTCTTATCTTGATAACAACCAAAGTCGAGTTTGATTATTGATTACTTATTAAGTTCTTACTATTTGTTTCACACAAGCACAACCCCCCTTTTATTACATGTTTCTGGAAATAATTTGACTAATTGAATATAATTGTTGGTTAAAGTAAAGTCTAAACCATTTTCCTCGTGGGATCGATCCCAACCTACAAGTTGGGTTCTTTACTTGATAACGATCGCTTATACTTCTGTAAGGAGGTGTAATTTGAGGAGGTGTAATTTGAGAGTATCATAAAACAGGCAGTGTTTTCCTTCCAACCTTTCAAAGCCCCAGGCCCGGATGGTCCACACCCCTTCTTTTATCAAAAGTATTGGGACACAGTTGGTAATTCAATCATAGCACTATGCAATAAGCTTTCCAGGAAGGTAAAATATCTAAGAAGATTAACCAAACTCATGTATGCTTGATACCCAAGGTTAAGGGGGAAAATACTCTAAAAGATTTCAGACCTATTAGCCTATGCAACACCACATATAAGACCATTACAAAAATCATAGAAAATCGACTTAAACCAATAATGAATGAGCTGATAGGACCCTACCAATCGAGCTTCCTCCAAAAAAGGCAAGCCACGGATAATGTGATAATAGTCCAGGAGGTTATATCACATTTCCAAAAAATGAAAGGCGAATATGATGATCAAAATCGATCTAAAAAAGGCTTTTGATAAGGTTGAATGGTCCTTCATCCGCGAAACACTTATATATTTTAACCTTCCAACAAACCTCATAAACCTAATTATGTCATGTGTTTCTTCTAGTAGTGTTGCGATACTAGTGAATGGAGATCGCACTGACTTTTTTGAGACTTTTAAAGGTAGTAGGCAAGGGGATCTTATATCCCCATACATAATCATACTCTGCATGGAAATGCTATCTAGAGAGATTGGAGCGAAAGTTAAAAAGAATATTTGGCAACCAAATAAAGTTGCAGGGAAAGGGCCCTCTTTGTCCCATTTATTCTTCACAGATGATCTAATACTTATGAGTTGAGCAGACACCATTAATGTTGCAACCATAAATAAAGTGTTATCAAAGTTCTAGGAGAAATCAGGGCAATCCATAAATTACTCCAAATCCAAGCTTATATTCTCCAAAAACTTTAGTACAGAGCTGAAAAACAACATATCCCATACATTAGGCATAAGGAAATGTGCCTATTTTGGTAAATACCAGGGTTTTCCAATTTTTACAAAAAAGTCCGCTGTTGAGCGATTATCAATTCATAATTGACAATCTTAGCCAAAAACTAGCGGGATGAAAAACAAAATTCTTAAACATTGTGGGTCGAACCACTCTTGCTATGGCATGCTTAAATAAAATTCCCACGCATATTATGCAAAATATTAAACTAGCTGCAATTACAAAAAAAATCAACCAAATACAGCGGAATTTCATATGGGGATCTACTAGGGATAAAAGGAAACTATATATGGTTGAATCGAAAACACTTACAATTAAAAAAGCCGACGGAGGATTGGGTGCCCAAAGGGCTGAATTGAGAAACAATGCCCTACTGGAAAAACTTGCTTGGAGGGCATACAACAATAACACCTCTCCATGGGCAGCCCTTTAATTAATAAATACTCCCCAAAAGGTCTTAATACAACCAATAAAATTAGAACAAACAACAATTATAGCATGACATGGAAAGGGATAAGTAAGGGATGGGAAGTTTGTTTGAGAGGCCTTAAATGGTCGATATAGAAAGGGGAAACAACCTCTTTATGGTATGATAGGTGGTTAGATAATGGTAGCGCTCTGAGGGAAGTTATACAAGGCCCCTTGATGGAAGCTAAGAGTACTATGAGAGTTATGGATATCCTAACAACAAATGGTACATGGAACCTCAACAAAGTATCTTTCGAGTTACCAAGTTCCATTAGAAACCAGATACATGGAATATACGTACTAGTCTCAGCAGAAGCCAAGGATAGGATATCGTGGTACTCAAATCCCAAAGGAATACTCACGCCTAATTCTGTATATCAATTTCTTTAAATAATGAAAAGAAACCAAAGGATGGGGAAAACTCTTTTAGCTGGATTTGGTCATTGAATACCCCAGCAAGATTAGATTCTTTCTCTGGCTATGTAAGCACAGTAGACTACCAACTTGCCAATACCTGCACCACATAGGAATTCAAATAGATAAGACATGTTATTTCTGTAACGAACCTGAAACTATAAGGCATATCTTCCTTAATTGCCCAAATGTTCAAATGATTTGGGATGCCATTGGTCTCGAGAGCACCATAAGAAAAATCAACAACACACTCATGAGCCGTGTTGGTTGGAAGCCATTAGTAATGAAGAACTCATAGTTAACAAGAATCTCCAAAGGAAACAAGCCTTCCCTTTCTACATGTGGAATATATGGTTAGTAAGGAATGATAACTTCTACAATCGGAAAAATAACATCATCAACCTTAAAACTCCCTATATTTATGCGGTTGAATACTTTAGTTTAACCAACACTCATAGAGTAGCAACTACGAATATAATGATTCAAGTTGGGTGGAAGCCACCCGAAGTGAATTTTAAGCTCAATAGTGACGGTTCAATGAACAAGGTGACTGGAATAGGGGGTATAGGAGGTGTGATAAGGGATAACCACGGAAATTGGGTAGTAGGCTTCATGGGATCTCTAACAACATCAGCTCCTATCAGAACTGAAATCTCAACCTTGGTGAATGGGCTAAAACTGGCTATCCTTCACAATCTAACACTTATAGAAGTCTCCATAGATTACAAAGAGGTGATACAATATCTAAAAGATGATCACCAGTCATACTCTAATATATTATCTGATTGCATGGATCTAATCAAGCAGCTGGGGAGGCCTCAGGTCCAGCATAACTACTGAGAAGAGAACAAGGTGGCAGATATCCTAGCTAAGGAGGGGAGCGAAGTTGAAGAAGACCAATTCTATTTTAATATTAACAGTTCCACCCTTGTTTGCATTAAAATATCTAGAAGCAGACAAAGCTGGAACTCTTTTTGTTAGGCGTTTGTCGCCCGCTAGTACTAATACTCAATGTAATCAGGCTCCATCCCGATCCATGCATGATAGCTATAGCCATGCACTGCCACTCTCTTGTTGATGCATATTAATCTATAATATATTAATATTTTTTTGTACCAATAAAAATTTATTATACATCCTTGCTAGAAAAACATGTTATGTATGTCTTATACCCCGACAAGGTTCAAATGACTTAGTTAATGAGGTTGAGGTCAGACTCTACGTTCTCACATAATGAATCATATCGGTTAAACTTAAAATCTCTCATAATGAATATAATGATGATAAAAGATGAAAATGATAAAAGTCAATCCCATGATTTCAATCTTTTAATTTCAGTCTGTCTTACTTATGTTCTTTGGTTGCCATTTTATGTCATATCTACAATATGTCTTAGTCCATGCTATTTCACATACAAGTATAATTTCATATGTACTAACGCTTTATTTTGGGACCAGTTTATTTCATGGTGTAGGTTCAGACATGCATCACGATCAGGCTATTCACTAGTATCTTTCATGTATTAGTTATTGACATAATACATAAATATTACCCTTAACTTGGCTTCAGCGGACAACTATGCCCTTCAACTTTGAGTGTGCACAAGTAGACACTTAAACTTGTATAAAATTGAATAAATAGACACACATGTCCTACATGGCATAATACATGTAGGACACCACGTAGGACACAAAATTGCCATATAGGTGTCATGTAGGACGAATGTGTTCTTTTATTCAATTTTATACAAGTTTAAGTGTCTACTTGTGCACACCCAAAGTTAAAGGTCATAGTTGTCAACTGACGTCAAGTTAAGGGTCATCTTTATGTATTATGTCATTAGTTATTGGTGAGCCTCAAATTGCTCTTGGGGGCATGGACATTTATTTTAATTTTCTAGTTATAGGTATGTAGGGGCCATGTCCTACCTAGTAAAACATTGTTACTCATATCGTGTTACAGACTTTATAGACAGACTAAAGTTGATGTCCCAATTTATTTAATGTATTCAACTTTAACATTAGCACCATTATATTTGGCAACTCTAGTTTTTATTAAATGAAAATCATTTCTTTTACTGATTATCTGCCTCAAGTTTCATCATGTCATGCTAGTTGTTCGTTTTGACAAATTATGATATCGAATGTCGATTCCTCTAAGGCCAGAATAAAAAGCAAATTCTTAGAACTTCATTATGTCCAATAGATGGATATTGTTTAGGAAAATGTTGCATAAGTCATTGCTCCATATGATGTCAAATCAACATCAAAGAGAAAGTAAGGTGGATACAGTTTGTTGATCAAGAGTTTTAATCCCCTTCCTATCCTTAAAAGTTGAAAGACTCTCTGGGTGAATTCCATAGGAAAGAAAATATTTTTCACAAAAATGATTTTTTTTTTTTTAAAAAATCAAAATAAAACTTTTTCAAAAAATATTTTCAAGGAAAAAAGTAATTCCTTACTTTTTTTTATTCGTCATCTAAATCGTAAAAAATATTAACTCAAAAAAATTGTACATACGTATATTATGAGAGATGGGAGTAGGGGGCGGTAGGCTTGTCAGGTGATAGGGAGGGGAGGGGCGGGGGGGGGGGGGGGTTAGGGAGTGGAGGCAAAGATGAGATGTATTAGGACAGATGGGACACCATTACTGTGAAATGTCACTTGTAAAACTTATTTTTCCTACTTATAATAAATTAATATTTTTTCTCATTTTTTTAAAGAACTTTTGTTAAAAAAATATATTTTGATTAATAAACATAAAAAATTGAAAACCATGCCATTTGGAAAATTGTTTTGTACCGAACAATATATACAAGTGTAAAACAGACCACAAAATGACAAAAGACGATAATATATCAATTGTTAGCTTATGCATCATTTTCATTTCATCTCATTTCTCTTATCCCTCATCCATCAACCAAAACTTATTTATACAAGCTTTGTTTTTCCGACTAATTTTTTATTTATTTATATATACGTACGTATGTAGTTCATGTAGTGAGGTAGATAGCCCCACCCTCACTTGTTTAACATATATATAACTTCATAAAATGAAACTAATTAAGCATCATTAGATGGACCACTAGACAAAGTCGTACCATTATGGATGGGTTAGATGTTCCATGTTATGGTTGGTTATTATATTCGGAATATCATATGTTCAAAAGATTAATTAACTAGGTATATATATGATTCATTCAAAAATGAAAATATAATTTTTTTAAATTATTCTTTTTAGGGTGTTGTGCAAGTTTTGGAGAACTTCTCGATAACAAAACTAAATTTACAAAGCGTAATACCCTTTTATTTCTTTATATGAAGCATGTGGTGATACTATTGTTGAACCTTTCTTGGGTCTTGACAAGTTATCAAAAGAATTATAATACGTAATTGTGCTTTTATGGCATTTTTTAAGGATTGGCTTATCTAACATGTTTATGGATGCAAGTAAGCTATTGCTTTCATGAACAATTAATAGGGTTAAACGTTAGATAAAACAAAATTAAATGTGGTCCCAACCTAAACCAACCTACTCATATTGAAAGTTAGGGGCAACACCCGTTATCTCAACTATCCAAATCAGTTTAATCTTTTAAAAGGAGAGTTTGAACCCACAAGTAATCTTAATTATATTTTCCTCATTAATCAATTCTGTAATATTTTTATTAAATTAATCAATTTCGTTTTTATACGAATTAAGCAAATTCAGATTATATTTCTTTTTTGAGCTTTAACTGACAAATTGCATTTATGCATGTAAAATCTGTCTAAATGTCACGTATGCTGACAGATGTAATTAATTATTTCGTTTCCTTTAGTCAAATATATGTGAAAATAATTAAAATTGTTCCGCTAAAACAATTTATGAATGTTATGGAAATTTTTTTGAATTCTTAGCTTTGTGAAAAATATTTGTGGAAAATAATTTAATTTTATAGATATAAATTATTTAATTTGTAGCTAAATACAAGTATCATTGCCATAAGATTAAAAATATAAAATAGCCACAAATTTTAAATTTTCATAGAAAATAAATCAAGTCATTTGCCACAATAGAACATATTGTGTCTACAATATAAAAATTGCTACAGATTAAATTCGTTGTGGCAAAAGAGTAAGAATATTTGCTACAAGTATATATTTCGTAGCAAGAATATTATACTATTATAGCTATAATGCATTTTTTTTAGTAGCTATAAGTATTAGTCCTTAGCCACGAACCATGTAAAGTCTGTAGCTGACTTTTAGCCACCCTACATGTTACCACGAATGCTACAAAAAATATTTTATGGCTAAAGCATTTAGCTACGGAAAATTGCATATTTAGTTATAATGTGTTTTGTGGCTTTATGTCCAATTTCTTGTAGTGATTGGTTGTCACGATCTTTCATATCGAGCTATTGAAGTACTACATCGTGCTATAATTAGACACCTTTGGGGGGACTAGCACGAGCAAAAATGATTGAAAAATCTACCGAGTAGAGTAAAATAACTTAAAATCACAAATATGGTAGTGATTGGAGTAGAGGTGAACGATTTTGTTACTCAAGGAAAATTTGGTCAGGATAGTCTACTGGAGTTAAATTTGGAACTCAAGAATTAGTCTGACTTATTCATGATTAAGCATATCGCAATAATGCATCACCTTGCTCCCATGTAATTAACGACACCTAATAATGCTTTATTGGATTAAAACGACTATTATGGCCTCTAATCTCCGTTTACTTTTGACTTGCCACATAATGAAAATTGTCTTCAGTAAAACGTGATTATGTGGGTGGTGTACACACAAACATAGAAATAAAAAGGAATGGTAAACGGTAGTGGGCTGAAAAGAAAAGAAAGGACTCCATTTATTAGCAAACTTCACTCTCCTTCCTTACCTCTCTCTCACTGTCTCCCTCACCCCTCTCTCTCCCTCTCAACTCATAATGATGAACCAGGTGTATATAATTGTTTTTGTATTCTATAGATATATTACCGACAAATTATATTTTCCCAACAAATTTCGCATGTGAATTTGGCGCCATATTGCGCAAATATTTTACTTGCGACATCACCTGGAGAAATATATCGGTGAGTACATTATCCCTAAGTAAATCCACAGGTACATGGACAAATATATATATATTTAAAATTCTTTTTTTATCCATAAAAAAATCTCCAGGTAATTTATCCTACGAATTTACATGGAGATATTCTCGTAGAAATTTATGTGGAATTTTATTACCTGGGAAATTATTTGGGGATTATTTGCTGTGGAATTAGCTGGGGACATATTCTTGGGGATTTGCCTACGAAATTTATTACTTGGGGAAATATTAGGGGATTATTGCGGATTTAGCTAGGGACTTATTGTTGGGGATTTACCTATGAAATTTATTACTTGGGGAAATAGGAGATTTTGTTGTTATGAATTTTTCTGAAAATTGTTTCTTGGGGATTTACGTAGGATATTTGTGACTTGAAATTTTTTCTAGAGATTTTGCTAGCTATAGATTTAGTGAAAAAAATTTAATTTTTTTTTCCTTCCATACCTTTAAATTTGTATTATTTGGAATTTTTTTCTTTATTCAATTCAAAATATTAATGAATAATTAATTATTAAAGTCTTAAAAATTAACAAATTATAAAAAAGGACACTAATAACACAAGTAAAAATAATTTGTATAGAAAATGGATATAATCGAAGATTAAATAAACATCAAATAAAGTATTTAACTGATGAACACGTCGAATCAACAAAAGATGTTCAAGGAAACTAGTATGTTGGCATGGACAACTTCAAATGTATTTGAGTCAAATCAACCTTGAGGGATTTGCTTGGAACTGTGCATACTTGATTTTTTTAATATAATGGAACCTTTTTTTTTTTTTTTTGAAATCTAAGGATATTTTTAAAATTTGGAGTCCTCGAGAATATTTTCTTTAAAATATATTTACCAAAATTAAAAATTATAATAATATAAAAAATGTCAATGACACTAGAATAAATTTTATTGTTAAGTATTTAGAATACTTTTAGATTAAATAAATTATTATACAATAATATCAATCTAATACAGTGTTGGAACATTACCACAAATGTCAAGATCAACATTTTTTAACTAACACATATTTAATCTCACCAAAAACCAATTATGATACCATTTATTTTCTTTGAAATTGAAATTATATGGAAAAATAACTATAATAATTATAATTAATTTTCATTTAATATTATTTGATAGTAAATTGGGTATTATTGCATAAGTTAAGCACTATTTTAAGTAGAAAAAAAAATCGATTATATACCTTATTAATGTGAAGTTTAATTACCCCTTGTTGATAGAATTATATAAACTGAAAAATAAATATTTTTATTTGTATATTCAATTGATATATTATTATTTTTACCGACATTAAAATGATAAAATTTCTCTATAGTGAGTTATTAAATGATATTTATTTCCCAATATATAATTAAGTATTTTAAAATATAATTATTAAAAGATAAATTTAAATTGTAAATACCGCACATACCTAACAAGATATACTATCAATTATTGATTATAACTTCCTTCCACATTAAAGTTATAACTATATTTATTTTTTAATTATTATTTTATAAGAACTTTGTATGTATAATTTAAAGTTTCTCTACGTTTAATATGCTTAGTTAATATTTACTTAATAAGAAATTTCTTTAAAAAATATTAGAATATCTTCATGCAGCTTTACTTACGGAAAATATGGTAAGAAAATTCCGATTTTGTTAATTTTTACCAAAAACAATTTGAATTTTAAAGTAATTTTTGCAAGAATATTCGCAAGTAATTTACATGCGAAATATAAATCCCTGGGTAAATTACTTGGGGATTTTGAAATTCACAGGAAATAATTACCTACGAAGGTTTTACCATCGTATTCTTTTTGGCAGGAAAATCCGCAGGAAACTGATTTTCCTGCGAATTTTTGTATACAATCTCTAGGAAAATCTCCAAGTAATAGACACTTTTCTTATAGTGATAGCAAACCAAAGTATAATTGTGAATTGTTATTATTGAAACTATAGTTAAGGAGTCCTATTTAAGACCTAATGCTTGCTATTTTTGAAAGTTTCTCTTTTTTATTTGTATGTTAGTGCTTAGATAAATATTAAATATATTTGGATAAGGAATTATCAGTAAAGTTAAAGTGTTAAAATAAATTTAGTAGATAACTTCATAAAGATTTTAGGGTTAGTTTCAAATATATACTATATGTTATAAGTTCATTGCATTGTGTGGATTATCCATTAAATTTATTCAAGAATTAATTGGATTCATGTATGGGTGCTTCCAAGGTGATAAGAACCTTAAGGGATAACTATGTATCTAGTAGTTTGATGACATTTGGGAGTGATATCTCAACACTATAAATAGAGATATCACTCACCATTTGAAATGCACAATTGAATAAGAAGAAAAGTCTTCTCCTACATCTACTTCTCTTGACTTCTTCTCTTTATACTTATATTTCTTTGAAATTGATTTTATAACACGTTATCAGCACGATTATGCTCTAAAAATTGTAGTACTTCGCAAAAGAATTGTAGTTGAAACACTTGTGATCAAGAACAAGTTCTATTTATTTTTTCTTGTTACACATTTATACTTTCAAAAGTTCCTCTTATACTAATTATTTTAGTATATATGTGTTATATGAAGAGGTAGAACATATTGGTTTATTTTACTTTAACAATTTTATACATTTATTTATGATTATACTAACAATTATTTGTTTCAGAAAAGAATTGAAGAATAAAGAAGTAAATTTTCATGTTGATTTTCTGTTAATTATGAGGAAATTATGAATATTTATAATTACTAGAGGTGAGGAAACTCTTAAAGTCTTATTTTGACTAAATTTGCTTCTATAATTCTTGAATTTTTTAAAAGCTCGTGACTGAGTTCTATTGATTTTGACTTATATGATATTGAAATATTGTTTGTACTTATGTTGTATTGACAAAGTAAAACATGTTTATGATTGACAATATGAGGATGTTGTTTTAGTATATTAAAATATCAAGAATTGAATGGCCAATCGATGGCCTTTGACCTATTATATGATATTGATTGAAGGGTAAGACGATTAATTCAAGTCTCATCGCACCAAAAGGGTAAGACCTCAGGTTAAAGTCCGGATGCACATAATGAAAAATGTTTGAGAATAAGAAGGTAGATTCAATTTCTATCGCACCAAGAGGGTAAGACATCAATTTGAGTTTTGATGCACCATGATGATAATGTATTGGGTTCGAGTCACATAGAATTATGGCATAACACACCTTATAAGGATAAGACGTTGAGTTTGAGTCTCAATGCACCATACTGATGATAAAATAATGACGAAGGCAAAAATAATATATTTTTGATGAAAAGTCTTGAAATTCACCCAACTGCTCCATTCTATCATATGAATGTGGTTGCAGTGAATAATAGGTTTGAAAGATGATAAGTGATTAAATATATGAATAAGGGCGTGAAAGAACAAAATTATAATAGTCATCATTGTGGCAATTATGAAAGGAAGAACACTATGGGTTCTCCAAATAGTCCTTAAAAATGTGAAGGTAATTATTATCGTCTCAAAATGGTCTTTAAAAGGTTGAAAGTAGTTAATGTGATTTGGTATAAAAGGTCATTTGACACTCATTTTTTGCGGACCTAATCTAGTAAATTTTATGAATCCTCTATCAAAATAAAAGAAAATAGAGTGATGGTGCACTTTATCTTTCAAAGTGATGTTGAGGTGGGTCATGTAAATATGTCAAATATAAAGATGTGACATGTATAAATGGTTATGGTAAACTCATGAAGAGATTGTGACTTGTAATGAACATTGTGAATGTTTGCACATTCTTGAAAGTGAATGTGTCAAAATATGAAGAAAAAAAATATATGAATAAAAAAATATTCATGTATGGTTGGAAATATGAGACAACTCACCTCTACAAGAGGTTTGAGAGAAACAAATAAATTTTATCTGGCAGAAATAGTCAATGGTCGTGTACGTATATACGTCATAAATATTATGATATGTTTATTATTAAGTACCTAAAGGGCAATAAGAAAGAAGTAATTTTTTCCTATAAGGTTGTGGCCATGACCAAAATAATATTATTGTATGGCAATACAAATTTGTCATTGGTTGTGTACATATGGTACGACAAAAGAAAAACAAGAAACATGTCTTGCTTATAATAATTTTAACCATGACAATAATAATATAATTTTTCCTTGAAGGAGATATTCACCATACAAATGGTGTCATGAAATATGTGATAGTACACAAAATTAATTATAATGTGTTATTACCAGAGGAATAATATTGGGGTTGTAGTAAGTCTCAAAAGAAACTTTCTAAGTTTCAGATGAATGGAAAAAAAATATTGAGACTATAAATTATGAAAAAATTTAATATCTTTAGATACTACAACCGAAGCGGGTTATAAATATTTATGTAAAATATTACCCATGTTTTCCTCTTGTTTATTGCACACAAACATGAACATGCTGATTAAATTACATGCAAAAGTAAACTATAAGTGTACTGGAATAAAGATCAGTTGACATGATCGGTTGGCCATTCCGATTAAAATATAATGAAAAAATAATTGAGAATTCACATAGTTATATACTGAAGAAATAAAATATTGTTCAAGAATTCTCTTGAGTTGCTTATTCTCATAATAAATTATCATTGTACCAACTAAGATTGGAATTGTATTTTCTGAAATTATTTGGAACATATAAAAAGGTGAATATGGGCCCATTCACCTGCTATGTGGATCATTTGCAACTGTATGATAGATGCTTCTATGCAATGGTTTCATGTGCTTTGTTGTCAACTTACAAATTGGTGTTTGTAAGGTTGTTTGCTCGAATTTTTAATTAAGAGCACAGTTCCAAACTATAAAATTATACTGATAATGCGATTGGTTTAGCAGAAATTCTATGCCTCCAATTATAGCTAAATCATTAATTATGAGACAAATCTCCAAAAAAAGAAATTTGGTATGAGATGAATTGATTTAACATGTAACAACGCTTGTACGCATCAAGCCAACAAAGATCCCCTATCAAAATTGGTTCAGGGTCAGAAACCAAATAATTTTCATCAAAAATATTGAATGTACGGTTATGATTTTAATTGCTCCACCACGCACAAAGATAAATTTCCAAATAAGGTTGTGATGAATGTTAGATTTTCTAACATTAGGGGGAGACATGATTGTCACGCCCCGAGCATACACCCCGGACGTGGCTGGCACTCGAAGACCATTACTGGACCCAAGTGAACCCTTCGCCTGGCTTACTTAACTCAGCGGAAGACTCTAAGTATGATTACAATGATCAAATGAATTTACTCAAATAACTTGATAATATAACTTAGAAGGTTAAAAGAATTAAACATTCAACTTGGCCAAAATGGCAACCCAAGTCTTAACTACAATAAAATGATCAGACTAAAGGACTAATAACTGACTATCTATGAAGCCTCTAAACAATGAGATGGATGTTAGGACAATCCCCACAACATCCTAATGAACTAAACTAGAAAGCGATTAAAAGAGTCATCCGGAATGCGAGGAGGCTCACTATAGACTCTGAGTGCTCGAGCTGGATCAACGAGGTACTGGATGCTAATCCTGGTTACCTGCGTCTGCATCATAAGACGATGCAGGCCAACTGGTATCAGTACATTGAATGTACGAGTATGCGAGTTGGAATGCTAAAACAACATAGGCTTGAAAGGGAATCTGAAAGAAATACTTACCTTGCCTCTTCTCAACTCATGAATACTTAACTAAACTCATTTCAATATAAAGCAGTTTAAAACAAATGCAACATAAAGAAAAGTTGTTTAAAAACATGTTGTCAACTCTGAGTATATACAAGGATACAACATAACTCTGAAATGTATGTAAAAATATAATAACCTGATGTATATAAAAATACAATAACTTATGTGGGAGTTTCTCTAACCGACAACCATCACTATGAGCCTAAGTGATGGTACAATGTTTTACCTCACGTTACCAAGGACCGTCCTATACCTTGCCATCGGTATTGAACCTGAACTACTAAGTGGATCCATTAGTCTATGCTAAATAGCACTAAGGAATCATCTAAAAAGTATGATCCTTTTTCTCCCCATAATGGCTACATGGTTTATGGGGGGCTTGAGTTAATATGAACTCGTGTTCCCATATCGTTGCTCAATACTACTCCCAAAATATACTTAGCTCATATGTTTTTAAAACAACTTCTTCTCTGGTTTGAGATAATTGCTCAAACGTAGATTAAAAAGCTCTTTGGGAATCAATGTTCCGTTTTTGCTGTTCAAAACTCTTTTGGAAATTTCAGTTTCCTTTCATCTTAAATGTGAAAACATTTACTCTTGGAAATACTTAGTTTCCATATATCATTTTAAACAAAATGAACTTTTCTCTTACTGTTTGCTCAACTTCAAAACTTAAGTCTTAAATCAAAGTTAAAAGCATATGCAAAAGACTTCTTGAAAAGACTCTTAGAACATCCTAGACTTGGCTCTTGACTTTCCTTGAATTTGAATTTATGGATTCAAGGTTATGATTCATGTTTATGGATGATTTCTAGGTGTTTAGAAGTCATTTAGAGTAGTTAGGATGAAAGGAAAGTGTTAATACACTTTAGAAGGACTTAAATGGACTAAATGACGAAAACTGGGTGAAAAATACCGATCCAGGCGCGTCCCTGGCGAGCCGCGCCAGTCCCCAATTTACTGGGGCTCATTTTGGGTACACTGCAGGCCCGCCGCCCCAGCCTCCTAGCGTTATGGGGGCGTGACGCACCTGGCCCTTCCCAGGTGCGTTTGACGGGTTTTTCAACTCATTTTTTTTATCCTAAATCATTTTAAATCGATTTGTTTTCTTAATACTTTCTTAAATTCAGATACCCAACACATGTACACTAGAATCTAACTCGGAACAAATCCTAACAATTGCTAAAACGTCTCAAGAAAACCCATCAATCACATGTAAGTTCAAGAATGAAAATAATTCAAGAACACAACTCAATAACATCAAATTCCAACTCTTTTAGAATGAAAATCACTGAATTAAATATGCTTGGCGTGTGGGTGAATTAACCCGACGCTATGTGATCTTGCATACCTTGTAGGTATCACCCCCGACAAATTCCACAAGCCATACTTCGACGATCTAGAACGTTCTTGCTTCTTCTTCTCCTTTCTCCTTAGCCCAAGCGTGAAAACCCAAATTCTAAAACTGACATAAATCTGATTTGACCCATATTGAACTCCTAAAAACGTATTAAAATAATAGGGCAATGAAAAGACTAAAATACCCCTTAAAATTCTGGATTGGACATTTCCTTAATCCAACAGCCCAACTTCCAAAGGGCATAACTCACTCATCCAAACTCGGAATAGTGTAAACTTGGCTGCGTTAGAAAGATAATTCAAACTTGACCAAAAACTCACTTTAACTTTTTTAAAATTTTTCAGATTTCCTTGTACTTTCCAAAAATGACTATTTTCAGATTTTTAACTTCTTTCTAGTTATTTCTAGTTGCGGATGTTATAATGATATTGACAGCTGCAAATTATGTGTGAGGTTAATTATGAATTCTCTAGATCCTCGTTAAAAGAAAACGTTAACTTGAAGTTCAAGGGATAATTCATTTGCATAATGTTGCAAATCAATTGTCAGAAAAATTTACTGACCCTGTGTTATAATTCAGCTGCAAATGCTCCAATGAGAAGTCCTTGAAGGATAGGGTGTGTGATATGCCTGAAGCATATAGACCAATCGGTTCCAAATGTAAAACTCCTTGAAGAAGGAGAGGAGAAAATGATCAATATGGTCATGATAATGAGGCAAGTGCTATAAAAGAGCACCACGACATAACACTTTATAAAACTTTGGGAAAGGTCCAGGTACCTAAAAAATGATGAAAAATGTGGAGATCTCGATAAGTTATGTCATATTGGAATTGATATCAAATAACAATCGACGGTATCTTTGATATGAAGTAGCGCTCAATGATATAAATTGTGATTGGCCAATCATTTATCTGTCCACACTATATGATTGGCCAAGTAAAATGCATAATTCAAGTACATTTTATTTCACTTACAAAATGCTTTGTATTGATAGTCCATAAATCAAGGTATAATATCAGTGCGGTATAGATAAATTACTATGCGATGATATAATTGTAAGATATCAAGTACGACTTGTACCTTGGGGGATAAAGGTCTGTTGCAAAAATCCCAACATTATTGGAGATGTTTGAACTATGGTGGATGCAATGAGATTTGTTTATCTGGCAATATATGAAACTTGAATGTATATAATGAATAAGTATCATGTCTAGCTAGACAATACTGAAGGTTATATGAAAATCCTTGAAGCAATCAAGGTGTCTAAAACATATAAAAGTTTAAACTTCAAGAATCCTTATATGGATTGAAATAATCAAGGAAGAAAAGGGTACATAAAGAATGACCCTAATTGTCCTTGCATTTTCATGAAAAAGGCAGGATCTGAATTTTTTATAATAGTTGTGTATGTGTCAAGACATAGACTGTCTGATTGGCACCCACACTAATCCTCCGGTGGGAGAACCATTACTACAACCTAATTAAGCAACTTAACGAAAACTAGAACATTTAAAGATACAAAAGAATGCTTAAATGACTAATGAAATATGGAGTTTTCATAAACTCTGAAAGCTTAACAAATCAACTAACATAACTATTGTGGAAATTTAACCCCTAGAACCTGAAAGTCATTACACCAAAACTCTGTAAACCAACAAATCAAAGGAAAAGGGGTGCAACCTCTAAACTAACATAAGCAAAGTCTAACTAAACAGTCTGAGTCCGAAAAGAGTGGACTAAACAAGGAAGGATCCATGAAAGCCTGGAAGAACTAGTTCACCCTTGAATCTGGTCTTCGATCAATGATCCCCTAGCTGAGGTCTATCAGTAGCCGCCTGAAGATTCCATGTACTCAATAAAGAATGAGCAAGTGCAGTATCAGTACACAACCACAGTGTACTGGTAGGATCACGCGGCCACCCCGGTAAGCGAAACATAGGCAAGCAATCACAACATAGTAAATACACATATACAGAATACATAGATCAATGTTCATTTCAAGAGTAACATACAGTTCCCAATATCAACGACAAATAGACATAAAGGTAATAATCATAGTGGTCCTCTAATGGAACCCACACCCAAAATGTTAGTGTGTTGGAACGTGACAACCGATCTAATATACATGGATCGGAACGTATATATGTGTCAGAACGTGACACCCGGTCCAAAGTATGTGTCGAAATATGACACCCGATCCAATATATATATCAGAACGTGACACCCGATCAAGTCAGCACAATCACAATCATACCCATAATGAACAATACTCATAGTCATACAATCAAGTAATGAGTTCATGGTACGTAATCATTCATATACATATAATCATTTGCATTAGATCCGGTTTACATTCATTACAATCATACATGCATGCATACAATGAAGAAATTACTGGCATATATCACACAAACAGGAAATCAAACCATCACCTACCTCGAAACCAAGCTAGAATCCTCCTAAGACACTTGAGCCTTCCTTTTCCAGATTCTTTCCGCTTGTTCTTGGTCTAAACAAGTAATTTAACACAAGGATCAATAAACAAGGCCTAATTTACCCGGATAATAAACAATCTATAAATCCATGGCCATCCCAAGATCTTATTATTCAATTAAGGATTTTCCCATCATTAACTTCAGGCCAAAACCCTCCTCCAATGATAATTACCCAAGAATCTAAGTTCTACGGATCGAAATATGGATTAGGGGAGTAATAATCTTACTTTTTGCGCTAGAAATCGTGGGAATCTATCAAGAAATAGCCCTGGGTCGTCCCTTAGCTCTCAAGAAAGAAGGTTTGCATAAAATAACGAATTTGCGGTTTTTCTCCGATTTAAGTAGCGATTGTCCTGCCATAGTGGGATCCAACCCGCCATAGCGGCCCCACCCTGGCGGAACTAACTAGCTCTGGCGTATTGCACGGACACAGAAAGTCTGAATTTGAGTTCCAAACACCTATTTCATAACACACCTTCAAACCTTGACGTTCTAAAACTACCCCTTCACGCTAAGATCAGTTTTGGGAGTTCTACTCGCCCGAATTCAATTTCGTAAAGTCATACGAGCTCCTTAACGTCTTAGCTATCTACTCATGTGATCAAATTCATAATTAGATCCCCCATTCATTACCAAATTTCCCTAGACCTCACCTGATTCTTATTTTTTCCAAATCTGGACTAGGCTACAATTTTCCAAGTCACTACTCAAAAGTTTTCTGGCCCAAATTTTTTCCCTATTGACTTTTCCATAACGACAAGAACAGGTTGTTACAATAGATACAAATTTACCCATCACTCATCCCCGAGTGATAAACTAGGAGAACTGGGTAAAGCAAGAGTAGAGTAGCATCTGAATCATTGAATAGCTGGGGATACTTGTTTCGCATGTCCTTTTCGGTTTCCCAAGTAGCTTCCTCAACTGGATGATGCTTCCATTGAACTCCCACAAAATTTATCCCCTTGGTCCTCATGATACTTCTTCAACGTGTACACATAGAACACTAGATAGACTCCAGAGAATCTAGGGGGTTATGGCCAATCTATAAGCCACTGCCCTACAAAGTCAAGGATCTTAAATGGTCCAGTGTATTGAGGACTAAGATTTCCCTTCTTGCCGAATCTTATCACCCCTTTCATCGGTGATACTTTTAGAAGAACTTGCTCACCAATCTAAAATGTCATGTCCCTTACCTTGTGGTCTGCATATTTTTTCTATCGACTCTTGACTGCTAGAAGCTTAGCTTGGATGCTTCTCACCTTATCTTGAGCATATTTCACCAAATCAACTACCCTAAGGGTTTCACATCACCAACCTCAATCCAACCAATTGAATACCTACACATCATCCCATACAATTCCTCAATGAATTCATCTCAATACTCGAGTGATAAATAATGTTGTATGGAAACTTAACTAACAATAAAGGCGATTCCCAACAACCACCAAAGTTGATTGTACACCCGTCTGCAACATGTTATCAAGGACCTTGACACAATCATCAGGATGAATCCTTTCGCACTTAAGCATGATTAAATTCCAAATCAATACTTGCTTAGAAGTGAACTTGAACCAACCAAGACACACTCGTAATACCCAAACAATCATAGTTCTTAACAACATTTTCTTCCCACAAAAGTGAAAACACCCGTGAGCATAGCTAGTGCATCATACTCACAACGATGTACAAAATGAAATAGATGGCCACATAAGAATTTATGAAATAATTATTGAATAGCACTAAAGGTCTTCTTCTGAAGAGCTGATACCAGCCCTTTCCATTCAGTTGACTCCACATACTCTTCACATTATTCCACTGAAGCCCACACTCTCAATACTACAACCATCATAAGAACTCCGACCATTTACCTTACTATAAACCAACACTTCTAAATTAAAACCTTTCTTAGGTACTTAACAATCAACAGTAATAAACTTTACGACTTAACCCAGGTGTAAGTCCTTACAACTGCTCAATACCTAATACAATTGATCAGTTCTCACCTTGCCAACTCATACCTTGACAAAATATATCACCACGAATGTAGACTTATAATAAAAAATCTGAATTGTAAATTCAACTATATAACACAATCCCCTTATCTATCAACATTAGCTTTTACCTTGAAGATTTTTATGAATTCATGGATTTTCGCTTATCATTGATCGCATCTCCATCAATCTTAAAATATCATTCGCTAAAAATTCAATCATACTCATTACTAAACTCAAAAACAAAAACAAAGCACTTATCATCACACTCGAGCTAATGTCTGTACACTTATTTCTCAAGTCTTTCCCAATAGTTTTTAACCAATTTACTGGACTCGTGACACTATTACCATAGCCATAACAAACGAATAAATCCACACGTCTCTGAACTCAATTCTCTACCCCTCTGAAGATACCTCATTAGCCTTTGCAATCAAATAAAATATTCTTGCTCTCGCCTCTCTCTAAAGGTTGTACTACATCCCACTATTTTTTCTTCATTATGACTCTAGCTCTTTTAAATTCTATTCGAGTGGTGTCCCACCATCTCTTAAAACCTTCCATACAACCACGTTACTCACCAAATATTAGGAAACAATAACCTTAGATACTCGCAAGTCGTAATTACTATACAAAATTTTCTTAACCAACAACCTTAATATATAGTTGCATCCCATCACAATCCATCACGAACTCTTATTACCATTATGCTCAGTCTGCCCTGACTATCACTACAAAGTCAACCTTTTACTCAATGTGACACCTCAAACTCAGGTGTACCCATCAAATTCAATGACTAACCCAATTTTATACGCATTTCTTACTAAAATCTTCAATTTCCTTCACCGAGGTATACTCAATGAGACTTTTTATCCATAAGCTTGTCATTCCAGTATCAATCCACTATTTTATGACTTAAGATAAAATCACCAATCCTCATACTACTATCATTCTTCTTAACAAACAAGACAGGAGCACCCCATGGGGAAACACTAGGACAGATGGAACCTTTATCAAGAAGATCATGGATTTGAGCTTTAAGCTCTCTCAATTTTGCCGGAGCCATGCGATAAGGAAGAATGGAGATGGGGGCGAGTGTCAGGTTTCAAGTCAATGCAAAAATCTATATCTCTATCCGAAGGCATACTAGGAAAATCAGTAGGAAACACTTTCTTGAATTCAGACACTAAAGGAATAGACTTAATAGAGGGAGGCTTAATATCAACCTCTCGAATATGAGCCAAATATACCAAACACCTCTGCTTCACCAGTTTCCTTTCCCGAATGGAGGATATGACCTTAGCTGGCTTAGGCATGTACACCCATTCCCACTCTAACTTTTCCCTACCCGGGATCTCTATAGTGACAGACTTAGCATTACAATTAAGCACAACAAAATAGGGGAGACAATCAAGTCATGCCTAAGATTATATCAAAGTCAGTCATATCCAAAATAACCAAGTTAGCCCAAGTCTGAAAACTCATAAACAAAACAAGATAATCACGATACACATGGGTGACTATGACAGACTTTCCAACTGGGGTAGAAACATGGATGGGGGCATCAAGCACATCAGAAACCACATCAAATCCCAAGGAAAATTGAACTGACACATATGAATAAGTAGAACCTGGATCAAACAAAATGGTAGCCATTCAGTCACAGACAAGAATAGCACTTGTGATCACTACATCAGACACCTCAACCTCGGTCTAACCCGGAAAGGTATAAAATTGAGCTATGTCATCTTGACGGGCAACCTCCTTGCCTGGCGGAATTGATCCCCTACCTGCATTACCATTTCCCCAATCTCCACAACCTCACTGATTTCCTCCTCATACGCACAGGTTCTCCACAATTGTAACTAAAAACTTAACCAAGTAAGCATCGTTGTTATTGTAGTAGTCGTATCATGACCCTCTTTGATATACACTCAATCTAGGAAATCATAATTGAGATTCAAACCTATATTGTCACAACATAATTTCATCATTTATTAAGCAACACATACATGTTATGACAACAATACTAAATGCATTTTCCAAACTAATGGTGTTCATTATCTTGCCTTCCCTTACAAAACTTATTGAATGTTGTCACCTTGGAAAAGTCTTCTGACTTCACCCCCTTCTACCATTGTCACAAAATCAACCACTTTCTGAAAAGATTTTGCTAAAGTAGCCCCCTATAAGCTTGAATCTACAAATCTGACCTTAATCCCTTCACAAAATGACGAATTTGCTCTTCTAGACTGAAGCAAAGTGGAGTACCACATTTGGATAAAACACAAACCTTTGCCTTAAAGGTTGCAACAAATGTATTATGTTACTCTATATTGAGGAAATCATCTCTCTTTATATCCCTCAAAGTTCAGGGTATATACTTCTCCATACAAAAAGCTATAAAATGTTTCCCTAGTCATGAGTAGTGCGTTTACTAGTTGGCACTGAACATGAGACCACTACCACATTTTTGTGTCTCCCTTGAACTGGCATATCATAAACTCAATGCCAAATCTCTTTACCGTATCCATCTTATGAAGCAAACCATGACAATCAACAAGAAAATTATAAGAATCTTCAGATTCAGTACCCATGAAGCATGAAGGTTTCAACCTTAAGAACATAATAAAAACCTCATGTTTGTTACTAGTCATTACATGCCCACATTGAATTGGGGAAACATGTTTATTTGGAAGGACACATCCTCTCTTGCTAGTGTTGGTGTTACCACTTCGGTTGCTCTAATATGACCATAGAGTAAATGAGAGATACCAATTTGTATCACCTACATACCAATTTGTATCACCGAGATACCAATTGGATCCAAGTAATAGCAAGAAGAATGAAAGGAATGATTTTTCCTAAAGTCCTAAAGCCTCTCGAAGAAAAGTATAGACGTCTCTATATCGTTCCGAGAGACTCTACTGGACTCATTTTGGTACAATGAAATCAACGAACCTGGGGCTCTGATACCAACTTTGTCACGACCCAGACCGTTGTGATTGGCACCCACACTAACCCTCTAGTAGAAGAACCATTACTATAACTTAACTAAGCAACTTAACGAAAACTAGAACATTTAAAGATACGAAAGCATGTTTAAATGACTATTGAAAGATGGAGTTCCCATAAACACCGTAAGTTTAACAAATCAGCTAACATAACTATTGCGGAAATTCAACCCCTAGAACTTGAAAGTCATTGTACCAAAACTCTGTAAACCAACAAAACTAAGGAAAAGGGGTGCAACCCCTAAACTAACATAAGAAAAGTCTAACTAAACAGTCTGAGTTCGAAAAGAGTGGACTAAACAAGGAAGGATCCATGGCAGCCTGGAAGAACTGGTTCACCCTTGAATCCGGTCTTTGATCAATGATCCCCTAGTTGAGGTCTATCAGTAGCCGCCTGAAGATGCCCTGTACTCAACAAAGAACGAGCAAGTGCAGTATCAGTACATAACCACAATGTACTGGTAGGATCACGCGACAACCCCAGTAAGCGAAACATAGGAAAGCAATCACAACACAGTAAACACACAAATACAAAATACATTTCAGTTTATATTTCAAGAGCAACATACAGCTCCCAATAATAATGACAAATAGACATGAATGTAATAATCACAGTGGTCCTCTCATTGAACCCACACCAAAACTGTTAGTGTGTCAGACGTGACACCCGATCCAATACACATGTGTCGGAATGTGACACCCGATCCAATATATGTGTCAAAATGTGACACTTGGTCCAATATATGTGTCAAAACATAACACTCGATTCAATATATGTGTCAGAACGTGACACACGATCGAGTCAGCACAACAACAATCAAAATCACACCCATAATGAACAATACTCAAAGTCATATAATCAAATAATGGTTTCTTGGCATGTAATCATTCATATACATATACTCATTTATATTAGATTCGATTTACATTTCTTATTCTCATACGTGCATGCATACAACGAAGCAATTACCGACATATATCACACAAACAGGAAATCAAACCATCACCTACCTTGAAAGCAAGCTTGAATCCTTTTAAGACACTTAAGCCTTCCTTTTCCAGATTCTTTCCTCTTGTTCTTGGTCTAAACAAGTAATTTAATGCAAGGATCAATAAACAAGGCCTAATTTACCCGGATAATAAACAATCTATAAATCTATGGCTATCCCAATATCCTATTATTCAATAAGTGATTTTCCCACCATTAACTTCAGGCCAAGACCCTCCCCCAATGATAATTACCCAAGGATCTATGTTCTACGGATCGAAAAACAGATTAAGGGAGTAATAATCTTACCTTTTGCGCTAGAAGTCGTGGGAATCTATCAAGAAATAGCCCTGGGTCATCTCTTAGCTCTCAATAACAAAGGTTTACAGAAAATAACAAATTTGGGGCTTTTCCCCAATTTAAGTCGCGACTGTCCCACCACAACGGGACCCAACCCGCCACAGCGGCCCCGCTCGAGTGGAACTAACCCTGCTTTGGCGGCTTGCACAGAGACAGAAAGTCAAAATTTGAGTTCCAAACTCCCATTTCACAACACAGCTTTAAACCTTGGCGTTCTAAAACTACCCCTTCACGCTAAGATCAGTTTCGGGAGTTCTACTCACCCGAATTCAATTTTGTAAAGCCGTACGGATTCATTAACGTCTTAGATATCTACTCATGTGATCAAATTCATAATTAGATCCCCCCCAATTCATTGCCACATTTTCCTAGACCTCACTTGACTTAGATTTTATCCAAATCTAGACTAGGCTACAATTTCCAAGTCACTACTCAAAAGTTTTCTGGCCCAAATTCTTTCCCATTGGATTTTCCATAACGACGGGAAAGAGAGATTACAGTACATTGATGACTTGAACATTATTAACACTCTTAAAGAGCCTTCAAAAGCTATTGAGTGTTTGAGAAGGGAATCTATGAAAAGATTCTAGAAAGACAAAGTTTTGTCTTGACCTACAGATTGAGAATTTTACGCATGAAATATTTGTCCATATATCAACATACACAGAAAAGTTTTGATGCGATTTTATATGGATAAATCATAATCATTGAGTACCCCAATGATTATGAGATCGCTTGACATAAATAAAGATTCACTTTGATCTCAAAAGAAGGATGAAGAGCTTCTTGGTGATGAAACTCCATATCTTAGTGCAATCAAGGCACTAATGCATCTTGCTAACAATACTAGTGCCTTGCTAACAATACTCGACCATATATCTGTTTTACAGTAAATTTACTAGCAAGATTCAGTTTCTCTCCAACAAAAGGACATTGAAATGGTGTTAAGAACATACTTGAATATCTTCGAAGGACCATAGACATGGGTTTATTCTATTTCGATGAATCCAAGGCAGAACTGATTGGTTACGCAGATGCAGAATATTTATCTGATCCGCATAAAGCTCGGTCTAAAACACGCTATTTGTTTACATGTGGAGGCGCAATAATATCTTGGTGATCAATGAAGGAAACGTTGGTAACCACTTCTTTAAACCATGTTGAAATAAAAGCCCTCCATGAAGCAAGTTAGAGTGCATCTGGTTGAGATCAATGATACACCATATTCAGGAAATGTGTGATATTTCTTTGAAAAAGAATATACCAACCACAATGTACGAAGATAATCAACTGCAAATCAAAGTGTCCACAAGATGATTGTTGTTATGAACAAGTTCAATGAGTAATTTACTTGAAGCAACGAGTCCCAAATAGAGTGATTTTCAAGAATCTATTCGGCTAAGCTCAAAGCCTCATCATATCCATGAAACCAGATAATGATATATCGGGATAAGTTCAATCATGCAACATCTTCGTGAATGTGATTTGATCACAAAGACACTATCAATATTTGAGAAGTTGATATATAAGATTGGATGACATCATAACAAGAAATTAAGTGATGTTTTAATCAGGGGGAGTATAAGACGCGTTGCACTCTTTTTTCCTTGACCGAGGTTTTGTTCCACTGGTTTTGTGGCAAGGTTTTTAATGAGGTAACAAATAATGCGTATCAAAATATATGTGTACTCTATTTCATTCACTAGAATTTTTTTCCCACAGGTTTTTTCTAGTAAGGTTTTAACGAGGCACATAATCTATGGACATCCAAGGGGGAGTGTTATAAATCGATTGCATTGTGTGGATCATCCATTATATTTACTCAAGAATTAATTGGATTCATGTATGGGTGCTTCCAAGGTGATAAGAACCTTAAGGGATAACTATGCATCTACTAGTTTGGTGACCATTGGGAGTGATATCTCAACACTATAAATAGAGACATCACTTACCATTTGGAATACACAATTGAATAAGAAGAAAAGTCTTCTCCTACATCTACTTCTCTTGAATTCTTTTCTTTATACTTATATTGCTTTGAACTTGATTTTATAACACTATAAAATAATTAGTTTAAAATAAGAGAAAACACATAAACATAAAAACCCTGAACTTGGCAGCACAACTTACTATACCACTTAAACTTTACGGATGTTTAAACACCCCTTAATAACTTTCGAGTGAATTGTATCATCCTGAGAGTATAATATCACTCTCAGCCGCCACATTATAGCCATGTAAGCACCACATCACAGCTATATAAGCACCACCCCATTAAATTTGTTTTTATTTTTTTGTTTATTCACCTTTTTCCTTAAAACACTTTTTTTAATTCATTACATAATCAATTAATTAATTAATTATAAAATGCATTTTCATAAATCAAAATTTAAAATGTGGAGCCATTTTCATCAATTTTAAATATTTTTAACAAGTGGACCCCACTTCTTAAATACCTTCTCTTCTATACAAATTAATTAATTAACTAGAAAGAATAATTTCTAAAATCAAAGTTTAAAATGTTGAAACCATTTTCATTAATTTAAATATTTTTAACAAGTGGGCCCCACTTCTTAAATTTATCCTCTTCTACGCCCCTTCCTCTCTTTCTTCCTCGTTAATTTTTCAGCATTTCCGGTCTTCACTGTAAAAAATTCCATCCATTTTCAGCCTTAATGGTTGTCTTTTTCTTACAATTCACTATTTTTTGAAAAATAATAACATACTAACTTTTTCTTCTTCAAACTCTCTCCCTCCCCACCCTACTCCCACAAATCTGCCATTGGGAGAATGAATTTTTTTGAAAGTAAATTTTATTTTACGATTCAAATTAAAAATGAAATTGTATAAGAAAGTTGATAGACCCACATTTTATCCATCACAGCTAATATAAATTAAAATGGGTCACTCAAACAACAACAAAATTTATATTTGTGAAATCGACGTCAAAAATATGATGTTGGTGTTTGGGTTTTATGGATTACTAAAGGGCTGGTGGAATAGAAATAGGTGCAGAGGTGAGTGATAAATATGAAGAAAGAACTGGCCAATATGAAAGAAGAAAGGTATAAGAATGCTTCAATGGAGAAGAAAGTATTTGGGGAAGACAACAAAATAAATAGAGAGAAAAATAAATATGTTAAAAAAAAATCGGACCCACAAATTTTATTTACCTCTAAATTAGAAATTTTACATATTTTTAAAAAAGTTGAATTTATAAAAAAAAAAAAAAAAAAAATTAAAATATTAGTTATATACTAGCCAATAAAAAATGACATGTGTACAATTTTATAATTTAGTTTTTTTCATTTTTCACTTGCTTTTAGGAGAGTGCATTCGCTCTCTCTACCACGTCACCCCTTAGGGGTACTTAATTCACTCGAAAGTTATTAAGGGGGTATTTAAACGTTCGCATAGTTAAAGTGCTAAAGTAAGTTATGCTGCCAAGTTCGGACGGGGGTATGTGTTTTCTCTTAAAATAAATATAGTCATGTTATATTTACATAGAAAATAGTAAAAAATTAAAGGAAGTATGCACTGGCTATACAATATAGTTAGCCAAAAGTCATAGAAATTATATACTAACTATACAATATAGCTCACTTATACATGAGCCATATACTTACTATACATTATGATATACTCAAAAAGCTTCAATATAACTTCAATATAATGAAGTATACATTGATTATTTAATTTCGATCGACTCAAAATCACATTTATATAGTCCTAAATTTTAGATATGAAATCTTCTCGATGTTTTGAGTCTTTTGATACATGGTTCACTCAAAACGATTCAATAAGGAGAAGAAAAAAAAAGGAAGGTGGTGGAGGAGAATGAAGAACAAGGACAAGCATAAGACTACGGCAATGGGGGTCTACAAAAGCATGACCATTATCTTTTGTAATAAAGTTAACTGAGGGTCTTCTTGGTTAATTATCATAAGATTTATTTATTTTTTCTAAATTAAATGATAATTTTATTATATCACCATAATTATTAAAGTCTCTTACTTATAGGAAAATGAATACTCTCTCCATTCACTTTTAATTGTCATAATTTCTTTTTTAGAGTTAAATTATAAGAACTTTGACTAACATTTTCTAATGTATTTTTTCATCATATTGATATGGAAATTTTTTTAATTTATAGTACTTTCATAGCTTTTTAATATCTAAATTTTTTGCTTAAAATATTAAATTAATGTGATCTAATTTAACTTTGAAAATTAGTCAAATTGACTTTCAAAAAGCCCAATATGTCAATTAAAAGTATACGAAGAAAGTAGTAATTAACAACAATATATATATATATATATATATATATATATATATATATATATATATAAAGGAGAAACATAGACAAGGTGATGTGACACCTCTCTATGGTCTCCATTCATATTTACCTTTTTTCTCTTCTTCTTTTTTGACATTTTTTCTTCATTTAATTGTTTATTTTACTTTTAATATCTCATAAAGTCTTTATATTCAATTACTCAACCTTTCACCTCCCACTATAATATATCTTCTTTATTAGATATGATATGAATATATTTATAACTCTCATAATTTTAAGCTTTTCATATTCATAACCCTTAAAAATTAAGAGTCTGTTTGACATTGTTGTTGGGAGACCAGAAGTGCTTTTTTTGAGAAAAAAAAACACTTATTTTGAGAAATTAAATGTTTGACAAATTCTTAAAAGTGCTTTTAAATGCAAGCAAAAGCAATTTCTCTGTTGTTGGAAAGAAACTAAAAATTTCTGCTTTTTAAAAAAAGCAGAAGTAGAATAGAAAATTAAATTTTTTAAGACTAAATTATCACTTACATATATACATATTTATCAATATATCCCTTGTTAATTAAGTATCATATCTCATAAGTTTGGTTGATTTTTATTCAATAATTTTATTTTTAGTTTTTATACAATTTTTTTTATTTTAATTATATTTTTTATTTTAAAGAGAAGAGGTATTTTAAAAAATATATATATTACCTTATATATAAGCCAACAACAAAAAGGACTAACACTGCAGTACTTAATTGTACAATATGTTATGTGAGTTGTACTATTTATATTTTATCCACATTTACATTTATTTTACCTTATCAATATTTAGGAATCAATTCTTATAGTGTTAGGAGAGCCATAATTATAGAAAAGGGATTTAACTATCATCTTTATTTTCCCAAATTATTTCTTGAATAAGTCTCAACTGTCACAAGTTGTCACGACCCAAGGTACCCCCTAGGCGTAACATGCCGTATAACACTACAAGCCACTTAGCTTTCATAAATACAAGATAATAGAAATAAGAGGTTTAAAAGACAATTTCAACATATAAAAGTTTTATAGAGAAAAGTGGAAATCTAAAAATCGTCTCAAAGCCATCTAGTACATAAGAATGAATTTGGGCGTAGCCCATACATCATGTTCCAAAACTGAAATTAAGGAAAGACTGAAAATAATGAAAATCCATCCTCGAAGCATGAGGACTCGCTAAAGCTCGAAAATCTCTTCAACAAACTCTAGCCACGAAACTGGGAACCCTACATTTGGAGAAACGTAGGCAAGAGTATGCGTTAGTTCAAAATATGTACCAAGTATGATAGTCATGCATAAAAACATTTAATTCATGCTAAAGGGGACATTTTCGTAACATGAAATGACCAAGCTAAAACATGAATATAAGGAGTTAGAAAATATAAGTCGTAAAACATGGTCAATGCAAGCTAACATCAATAAAATCTTTCATGAGATACTTATAAAAGTAACCTTAATTTATTATTGTGGAGATTTACCTTTAACCAACATATCAGACCATGTGAGCTATCAACAAGGAATTCGATGTCTACCCCACACCGAAAAGGGGTGTCCTATTTGCCAAGGTAAGACCATGAAATTCTAGCTTATGTGGATCCATTAGCTAATATCTATGTAAGACAATCATCATATGTGGGCACATAGATATGGGATAAGAGATTGCTTCTTGGACCTCGACCTCTACTAACGGGAGAGCTCCCATCTCAATATCCTCTTGGTGCTAAGCGTAAATCCCACATAATAGTCATTTTCTTAACTTTTTCTATTTATCCATGGAAGGTCACGTCATCTTGACAATCCAAGCTAAGTCATGTATCATCCATGAAAAGGTATCATTCACTAACCAATCCAAGCTAGGTTTCATTAGAATTGCTCCTTAAATCTTTGATTCATAATTTAGTTGAGAAAACCTTTCAACTCTAAGAATCCTTTATGTGAGAATGTCCTTTCAAAAGTCATGCTTTCATACGTATATGAGAAATCCTTTTAGCAACACAACAATAAATCATTGATAATTCACCCTCAAAACATTTACATTAATTTTATGGAAACATGTTTAATTTCATAAACTCTCCTTTCATAATTCAAAACCCACATCATATGATCATAACTTGGAAAATATGGGGATTGCATGAGTTCATAAAAACATGAGATTAACTGAATTCATGCATAAAAGATCATAGATCAATCAATTAAATCAATAATTAAGAGAACTCTTAACATAGATGAAAAACCCTAACTCAACTGGGGATTTCTACTTTGAAAATTGGAGAAGTTAGGAACTCCATGGAGAAAAGGGCTCCATGGAGAATAGGGCTCCATGGATGAAAACCATTATACTTCAATGTCAATTTCTTAACTTCAATGGAGGATTAGGAGACTTGACTTGAACCCTAGGTTGAAACCTTCTTCTTCATGTTTTCTAGAGAGAAATATTTGAGAGGAAGACTTGTTCTTGTTTTGTAAATTTGAGAGAATGATTTTCAATTGGGAAGTTTTGGGGTTAAAACACTCATATAGGGGTTTTGGTGAAGGGTAAAACGACATAGTATAAGGCTAGAATAATTATGAAAAGACCCAAAACCCCCTTAGAAAAATAACTGCCTACCTTATCCACGCCCCAACCCACGGTCCGTTGGTCAAACCACAGACCGTCCTGGTTGGTCGTAGTTGAGATCAGAGACTTCCCAACTATGGACCCCCAATGTCGGACCCCGCCTACATCCTGTTAGTACATCGACGGACCATGGATAACGGTCGTAGGTCTCACCTCTTGACCTCAAAATCCCTCTAAGTCTGGGACTCACCTACGAACCCTATCTATGGCTCGTGCATTGGACGACGGACCGTCCTGGTGAACCGTTAAAAAATACAAAGAATTTGACAATTTAGGAAAAAATTATTAACCAACCACGAACCCCATCTACAGTCCATGGACCAACCTACGGGCCGTGGATGGCTTCCGTCGTCACAGGCACTAGATTTTTTTGAAAAACTGAATTTTCTCCCTTTTTGAATCTGAGGTGTTACATTATCTCCCCCTTGAATCATTCATCCTTGAATGAGATTTGAGACATCATAAGGAAGGTATATACTGAAACCCAACAACCCAACATGAATGCAATCACATAAATGCATATAACATCAACTCCAAGCTAAAGCATGTTCAAAATATCATATCATGAAGTCTATATGCAACTCATACTCAAATGCACATAAACATGTAGAAATCAGTCAAGTTGACTTATTTTCTCAAAACTTAAGCTTTCCATGAACGTGCATAAATGAGGAAATCAGGAGATCTAAGACACGTGACACCAAAAGAGTAAACCATGAGGAACTCAATACCTCAAGCTAGAGTAGGGGTAGAAGGAAAGAGATGAGGATAATGGGACATCATATCGGCCTTGGCCTCCCATGTAGCACCCTCAACTAACTGATTCCTCCACAAAACCTTCACGGAAGTAACTTTCTTGTTTCTCAACTTCGTTACTTATTGGTCTAAAATCTCAACCGAGACTTCCTCATAAGAAAGATTCTCCTTAACTCCCAAATCTTCTAAGGGAACTATAGATGTTGGATCACCAATATATTTCTTCAATATGGAGACATGGAAGACTTGATGCACCGAAGGCAATTCATTAGGCAATTCAAGTTCATAAGAAACCTTACAAATACGCCTCAAAACCTGGTATGGTCCTACATAACGGGGACTAAGCTTCCTTTTCTTACCAAAACTGATTACACCCTTCATGGGTGAAACCCAACAAATGAACATCAAACTTAAGATCTCTTCTTCTAACATCTCCATATGACTTTTTCTGACTTTGAGCCATTTTAGACCTTTCTCTAATAAGTTGAACTTTCTCTGTAGCATCATGTACTAACTCGAGGACTATCAAAGCAACTTCACTCACTTCAAACCAACCTATAGGAGATTTATACCTCCTACCATATAATGCCTCAAATGGAGCCATACAAATACTTGAGTAATAACTGTTGTTATATGCAAACTCAATCAAAGGCAAGTGATCATCCCAATTACCCTTGAAATTTATCACACAAGCTCTCAACAGATCTTCCAAAGTTTGGATGGTATGCTCCGCTTGTTCATTGGTTTGCGGATGAAATGATGTACTAAGCTTAACACGAGTACCAAGACCTTTTTAAAAATATTTTTAAAACTAAGAAGTGAATTGGGTACCACGATCGGAGATAATGGATAAAGGCACTCTATGCAAATTTACCATTTCTCTTAAGTACAACATATCATAGTCCTCCGCCGAATAAGAAACCTTGATGGGAATGAAATGAGCCGATTTTATCATTCGATCTATAATAACCCAAATTGTATCATGTTGTCGCCGGGTGCAAGGCAAGCCAATGATGAAGTCCATATTCAAATCTTCCCACTTCCACGTAGGAATGCTAATATCTTGGGACAAACCTCCCGGTTTTTTATGCTCAACTTTCACTTGTTGAAAATTAGGAAACTTAGCCATAAATTTCGCAATATTCTTCTTCATCCCATTCCACCAATAAATCTCCAGTAAGTCATGGTACATCTTGGTGGCTCCCAGGTGAATGGAATATCATGAACTATGGGCTTATGATAAGATTTGTTCTCTCAAGTCATCTACGTTGGGAATACACAAACGACCTTGATATTGAAGCACTTCATCTCTCTCTTGGGAGAAAGACTCTATAGACCTTTTAAGTATCGCTTCCTTCAATTCCACCAAAGTCAGATCAAGGCCTTTTTTGGCTTTCATATCCACCACTAAAGATGATGATGAACCATTGTGAACCATAACACCACCTTTGGTAGAGTCCACTAACCGAACACCCAATCGGGCCAATCTATGAATATCTCGAACTAGCTCTTTCTTATTATCATCAATGTGAGCAACACTACCCATCGATAATTGACTAAGAGCATCTGTCACCACATTCGCCTTACCGGGGTGATAGAGAACGCTCATGTCATAATCTTTCAATAACTCAAGCCACTTTTTTTGTCAAAGATTTAGATCTTTCTAATTAAACACATACTGCAAACTCTTGTTGTCGATAAATACTTCGATATGTACACCATACAAATAGTGTCTCCAAATCTTAAGAGCAAACACAACCGCCGCTAGTTCGAGGTCATAGGTAGGATAATTCTTCTCATAAATTTTAAGTTGCCTTGAGGCATATGCAATAACTTTCCCTTTTTGTATAAGTACACATCCTAGCCTAATTATCGAGGTATCTCAATAAATCACAAAACCATCAGTCCCTTCCGGTAAAGTCAACACCGGAGCAGAAGTAAGTCTATTTTTCAATTCTTGAAAATTCCTTTCACATGCTTCGGACCATATGAACTTAGCCTTATTTTGAGTCAATGTTATCAATGGAGAGGCTATCGTAGAAAACCCTTAACAAACCTTCTGTAGTAACCATCTAAACCCAAGAAACTTCTAATATCCGAAGGGGATAGAGGTCTAGGACAACTTTTAACCGCATGCGTCTTCTTAGGATCTACCTCAATACCCTTACTTGAAACAATATGACCAATAAAAGCCACATACCTTAGCCAAAACTCACATTTTCTAAACTTTTCAAAGATTCATTGGTCCATAAGAAGTTGCAACACGATCCTCAAATGATCAATATGTTCACTCTCACTTCTCGAATAGATCAATATATCATCAATGAACACAATCACAAACATGTCAAGATATTGTCTAAACACCCTATTCATCAGATCTATAAAAGTGGTCGGAGCACTAGTCAAGCCAAAAGACATCAGCAAAAATTCAAAATGACCATAGCAGGTTCTAATAGCCATTTTTGGAATATCATCTTCTTTCACCCTCAATTGGTGATAACCTGACCGAAGGTCAATCTTAGAGAAGTAACTCGCTCCTTGAAGTTGGTCAAACAAATCATATATCCTTGGAGAGGATACTTATTTATAATGGTAACCTTATTCAACTGCCGATAGTCTATACATATACGAAGAGAACCATCCTTAGTTCTATCAAACAAAACTGGAGCACCCTATGGAGAGATACTTGGTCGGGTAAAACCTTTATCCAACAAATAGTTCAATTTCTCTTTGAATTCCTTAAGTTCTACCGGAGCCATTCGGTAAGGAGGAATAGAAATAGGCTACGTATCTAGGAGAAGATTAATATCGAAGTCGATTTCCCTTTCGAGAGAAATATGGGGTAAATCATCTGGAACACTTCCGAAAACTTATTTACAATGGGGACCGACTCAAGAGTAGGGGTCTAAGAATCTATATCCCTCACCCTAACTAGTTGGTAAATGCAACCCTTAGAGATCATCTTTCTAGCTTTAAGACAAGAAACTAACTTACCCTTAAGCATAAAATTTCCCTATTTTCCACTCGAAGAGGGGTTCATATGGAAACTAAAACTTGACTACACAGGTTCTACAATCAATAGAGGCATAACATGAATGCAATCAATCCATACCAAGCATAACATCAAAATCTAGCATATCAAGCTCTACAAGGTCAACAAGAGTAACTATATGGGACAAGGAGATAGGACACTTTCTATAGACCCTCTTAGCCACAATAGAATCACCGACAGGAGTAGAGACAAAAAAAGGATCTAGCAGCACATCCGAAAGAATATCAAATCTCATAGCCACATATGGCGTCACAAAAGACAAGGTAGCACCAGGATCAAGTAAAGTATAAACATCATGTTGAAAAACTTTCAACATACCGGTAACCACATTGGGAGAACCCTCTTGTTCATAACGAGTTTGAAGTGCATATAATTGGTTTTGGTTGGGATCATTGGAACCCGAAACACTAGGAGGAGCTTGCTTACCCTTTCTTTCTTTAGCCCCAAGCATCGGGAAATCCCTTATCTTATGACCACTTTTACCACAACCGAAGCAAAGAACTTGCCTTCATGCTTCTTTCCACACCTAGCACAAGTAGACATAGGTAATGAAGATCCACTACCATTTCCTTCTTGAGGCTTAGGGTTACACACCTTATCCTTGTTGAACTTAAAAGGAGAATTGGAGGAACCTTGACCGAAAACCCTTTGTCGAAACTTAGGACTACCATTCCCATCGAACCTTGACTATGAGAAATTACCATCATCGGTCTTAGCCCTCTTCACCTTTCGAGATCTTTACTTAAGTTTTTTTCTCTTTGATTTGTTTAGCATGAAACATTGATATACCGTGAGTTTACGATATTTCTAATACATTTCACTTACAAGTTGTGTGTGTCTAGGGCCTTTTTGTATTGGTTTTTATGTGTTTTTATCGTATTTTGCAAGAAAGATGTTTAGGCGCGAAAGTATAGAGACAACGGAAAGAAATGCAGAAAAAGGGCATTCACGGAGATGATCTACGGACCGTAGGTCCATTAACGGTCCGTAGATGATGACCGTAGATCAGCAGGTAAGGTATGGAAGACAAATCAGGGAAATCTGACCAAGTGTGGAACCATGGTGGCCATTGACAGTCCGTAGATTGATCTACGGACCGTACTGATTGATCCGTCGATTGATACTGCGAGGGTTCCAGTACCTGATTGTTGCAGATTCTAAGTGTGGAGCTACAAAGGGTATTGACGGATCGTAGATCGATCTACGGTCCATACTGCAAGTCCGTCGTTTGCTTCAGAGAAGCTGATTTTTGGAAGCTGAAATATTTTCCAAGTCCAGGCTGACGGAAGGGACTTACGGACCGTAGATCCATCGACGGTCCATAAGTCAGTCTCGTGGAATGAAGACGCGTGCTTGAACAAACTATCCTTAATTTTTTTCCCTTTTAATTTAGGATTTGTTTTCTATAAATAGGGCATGTAAACCTCATTTTTGGGGGTTAGACATTATTATTCTAGTTTTACTTTATGCCTTGGGAGATTAATTGGAAAACCTATCAATTATTGATTTCCTAAGTTCATTTTGAAGATTTTGGCTTTGCAATTCAAGTTGAATTTCTGGTTTATTATTCTCTTTACGTAAGTTCATGATTTCTTCATCTAAAACTATTAATTGTGTTCTTGCTAATATGGGTAACTAAATCCACAACTAGGGTTGTGGGAACCATGAGTGATTAACAATGTATGAATAGTAAATAAGCAATTCTTGAATAGTGTTTTGCATGCTTGATAATTCTTTCGTTTAGAAGTCCTTTTAACGAGTGCACGCGTTAGATCTTGCCTTGTTGCTACTTGCCGGACCAAGGAGGTAATCAACAAGAAAAGAATTATCAACATAGATTTAGTGTGATACTATCTAATAGGCTAGTGTCGATTGGTGCGAAGTAATAACTTAGCCAAACATCGATTATGATGTCTAATATGAGGTAAAGGTAAGGGTTAGTAAATTATACACACGTAGCCGGACCAAGGTGCGGGGTGAAATTCTCTAGATGTTGGACCAAGGATTTATAGATACCTAACTTATCACTTTGCATGTAATACACTAGGAAAGAATTGTGGTTACTAGGATTATTGCGTTATGAGCTTTTGGGGAACACGCATACCCTATTTATTTCTCTCATCTTGATAACAACCAAAATTGAGTTTTGATTACTGATCACTTATTAAATTCTTACTATTTGTTTCACACAAACAAAACCCCTCTTTTAATTACCTGTTTCTGGAAGTAATTTGACTAATTGAATATAATTGTTGGTTAAAGTAAAGTCTAAACCATTTTCCTCGTGGGATCGACCCCAACCTACAAGTTGGGTTCTTTACTTGATAACGATCGCTTATACCTCTATAGGGAGGTGTAATTTGAGCGTATCAAATTTAGGCTCCGCTGCCGGGGATTTTGGCTTTTAGATTTATCTTAACTACATTATTGAACGTTAATCAAATATTTCCTAATTTTACCTTTTCTCTTTGTTTTTGTCTCTCTCAGGTTCTGACTCTAGTGTATGCCAATTACACAGAGCCAGGGTGAACCACTTACTCTTTACGATCCAGAACTGAACCGCACTTTGCGAAGAATGAACAATCCAAGAAATCCAATTGATCCTATCGGAGGAAATCTAGATGATGCAGTTGAGTTACAACAACAGAGGGTAGTTGGTGGGGACAACCAGGTTCCAGCTGAAAATCGATTGGGGGATGCGTTGAGGGCGCAAGATCCACTAGGCCCACGACAACATGACAACTATCGGGGAAACATGATTATAGAAGACTCTGATGGGCCTATTGTCTTACCCCCTCTACCTCCAGGGAACACATTTGTGGTGACTAGTAGTTTGATGCAGATGCTTACAACAAGAGGCTTATTCTCAGGATCGCCATCGGAGGATCCACATGCTCACTTAGCCAAGCTAAGGGTGGTTTGCAAAAGTTGTGTAGGTAGACCAGACTTGGATCTGGATGTCATTGGATTACAAGTGTTTCCTCTGTCACTGACAGGCGATGTTGCAGTATGGTTCACTGAGCTTCCTTATAACTCAATATTTATATGGGACCAACTGGCGGAGGTGTTCCGAGTGAAGTACTATCCAGTGTCCAAGAAGCTCAATCACAAGGATAGGGTCAACAATTTTATAGCATTACCCGGAGAGTCTGTGAGCAGCTCTTGGGACAGATTCACTGCATTCGTAAGAGGTGTTCCAAATCACCGTATTGATGATGATTCGCTGAAAGAATATTTCTATCGAGGACATGATGATAACAATAAAGCAGTACTTGACACTATTGCTGGAGGTTCATATGGTGATTGTACATATGCACAAATTGCTGAAAAACTGGAGAGGATCTCTCGCAACAATAAGGCATGGAGCACTAGGAGGTCAGATACTAGGAGAAATACATTTGCCGTTCATAATACAACTATCAATTCTGCATATGATATTCGTGAGGAGATGGCCCAAATGAGAACAGAGTTGGGGTTGGTATTGAAGCATGTGAGCGGAGGAGCAGAAAAAGTAAATGTTGTGAACTACTTAACTAGAACTCCACCACCAGTTGAGGAGTATTACTATGAAGAGGATGCTTATGCTGTGAATGATCAGACGAGGGGTTTCCGACCAAATGCCCAAGAATCCAACACGGAAAATTGGCGCCAAGGTCAAGGGAACCAAGGTCGGAACTATGGAAATTACTACTGAGAGGGTCACTATGTCCTGGATGGGAACTTCAATCGCGACAACAACTACAACAGGAACAACTATGGCAACACAAACGATCGGGTTGGACTCTATGTTCCCCCTTAAAATTGAGAATATGGTGCTAGGGAAGCTGGAGGTAATATGGCGCGTATTGAAGACATGATGCCTAATATGAGGTAAAGGTAAGGGTTAGCAAATTATACACACGTAGCCAGACCAAAGTGCGGGGTGAAATTCTCTAGATGCCGGACCAAGGATTTAGAGATAACTAACTTATCACTTTGCATGTAATACACTAGGAAAGGATTGTTGTTACTAGGATTATTGCGTTATGAGCTTGTGGGGAACACGTATACCCTACTTATTTCTCTCATCTTGATAACAACCAAAATTGAGTTTTGATTACTGATCACTTATTAAATAATTTTATTTGTTTCACACAAACAAAACCCCCTTTTAATTACTTGTTTCTGGAAGTAATTTGACTAATTGAATATAATTGTTGGTTAAAGTAAAGTCTAAACCATTTTCCTCGTGGGATCGACCTCAACCTACAAGTTGGGTTCTTTACTTGATAACGATCGCTTATACCTCTGTAGGGAGGTGTAATTTGAGTGTATCAACCATGAGACGCGAAATATCCATATTATTAATAAGCATATATAGCGGTATTGAATTTCTTGGCCACCATTTCGCACACACCCGTAAAGAAACTTTCTCATCTTTGCCCTAGGATCAACAACCATAGTAGGAGCATACCTCAATAGTTGTGTGAACTTCATAGCATATTCTTTCACACTCATACTTCTTTGGCAAGGTTGATGAATAAAGAACCTTTGCCTCCCTCATCTCAAGGGGAAAGAACCTACCAAGAAAAGTAACTTTGAACTTTTCCCAATTGAGAGGACTCGCATCTTCCAATCTTCCCTCCTTCCATTGGTTGAACAAAAATTTGAGCAACACCCTTACATTGATAAGCGGCCAACTCCACCCTTTCCACCAGTGTCACTCCCATGATCATCAACACCTTGTAAACCTCGTCAATGAATTCTTCAGGATCTTCCTCAACCTCAGAATCATAGAACTCTGGTGGATTCATTCTAGTAAATTCCCTCACTCTGGATGCCGTCGTACCCATATTTGGGTTCACGGGGACCACAACCTCCGTATTGGCTTGAACCGTCATGGCTTGGGCAAATACTTGAAAAGCAGCCCTAAACTCTGCATTAGTCACTTGTTCGACCAAAGGATCGACCGGAGCTTGATGAGGAGCTTCTTGTTCCACATTCTCCCTTACATTCTTTCTATCAGAAGCTAGCTCTTCGAGTAGCCATATCTTGTAGAGCATCAGATAAGGATTAGGAGAGAGACCTTATAGATTTAGATTCTATCACTCATGACTTTAGAGTAATGAAAAAAGTGGAGTTTCCTAAAAATCTTTTAGTCTCTCATTCATAAGTGTGGCGCGCTTCACACTCATGAACAAAACTCTACTCGACATGGCTTATGAGGCTTCCTGGGACCTCTCTAAATATTGTTCTCTGATACCAAGTTTGTCATGACCGAAGGTACCACTTAGGCATAACATGGTGTACAAGACCCCGAGAGGCCCCATACAAGCCACTTAGCTTTCATAAATAAAAGATAATAGAAATAAGAGGTTTAAAAGACAGTTTCAACATATAAAAGTTTATAGAGAAAAGCGGAAATCTAAACATCCTCTCAAAGCCATCTAATACATAAGAATGAATCTAGGCGTAGCCCATACATTATGTTCCAAAACTAAAAGTAAGGAAAGACTGAAACAATGAAAATCTCTCCTCAAAACATGAGGACTCACTAAAGCTCGAAAATCTCCTCAATGAATTTTAGCCACAAAACTAGGAACCCTGACTGTCAGATCCTACACCTGGGGAAATGAAGGCAAGAGTATGCGTTAGTACAAAATATGTACCAAGTATGATAATCATCCATAAAACATTTAAATCATGCCAAAAAGGGAAATTTTCATAACATGCAATGACCAAGCTAAAATATTAGTATAAGGAGATAGAAAACATAAGTCGTAAAACATGGTCAATGCAAGGTAACATCAATAAAATCGTTAATGAGATACTTATAAAAGTAACCTTAATTCATTATTGTGGAAGATTTACATTTAACCGACATAAAATACCATGTGAGTTATCAACACGGAATCTGATGTATACCCCACACCGAAAAGGGGTATGCTACTTGCCAAGGTAAAACCATAAACTTCTAGCTTATGTGGATTCACTAGCTAATGTCTATCTAAGACAATCATCCTATGGGGGCACATAGGTATGGGATAAGAGATTTCTTCTAGGAACCCGTCCTCTACTAATAAGAGAGCTCTCATCTCAATATCCTCTTGGTGCTAAGCGTAAATCTCACGAAATAGTCATTTTCTTAACGTGTTCTTATTATCCATGGAAGGGCACGTCGTATTTCAAATCCAAGCTAAGTTATGCATCATCCATGGAAATGTATCATTCAATAGCCAATCTAAGCTAGGTTTCATAAGAATAGCTCCTTAAATCTTTGATTCAAAGTTTAGTTGAGAAGACCTTTCAACCGTAAGAATCCTTTATGTGAGAACGTCCTTTCACAAGTCATGCTTTTATGCGTATATGAGAAATCCTTTCAAAAATACAACAATAAAATCATTGATACTTCACCCTCAAAGCATCCTCAAAACATTTACATCAATTTTATGAAAACATGTTTAATTTCATAAACTCTTCTTTCATAATTCAAAACCCACATCATATGATCATAACTTGGAAAACATGGGGATTGCATGGGTTCATGGGGAATTATCATAAATATATGAGATTAACTCAATTCATTCATAAAAGATCATAGGTCAATTAATTAAATCAATAATTAAGAGAACCCAACAACATAGATGAAAACCCCTAACTCAATTGGGAATTTCTACTTTGAAAATTGGAGAAGTTGGGAACTCCATGGAGAAAAGGGCTCCGTGGATGAAAATCATCATACCTCAATGCCAATTGCTAAAATTTAATGCAGGATTAGGAGACTTGACTTGAAACCTAGATTGAACCCTTCTACTTCAAGCTTTATAGAGAGAGAAATATTTGAGAGGAAGACTTGTTCTTCTTTTGTAAATTTGAGAGTGATTTTCAATTGGAAAAGTTTAGGGTTAAAACACTTATATAGGGGTTTTGGTGAAGGGTAAAACGACATAGTATTAGGATAGAATAATAAGGAAAAGACTCAAAAGCCACTTAGAAAAATAAATGCCGACCTTATCCACGCCCCAATGCACGGTATGTTGGTCAGACCACAGATCGTCTGGTTGGTCGTGGTTGAGATCAGAGACTACCTAAATATGGATCCCCAATGACGAACCCCACCTACGGCCCGTGGGTCTATCAACAGACCGTGGACCACAGTCGTAGGTCTCACCTCTTGACCTCAAAATCCCTCTAAGTCTGGGACTTACATACGAACCCTATCTACGGCTCGTGCATTTAACGACGAACCGTCCTAGTGAACCATTGAAAAATACAGAGAATTTGACAATTTAGGAAAAATTAACTACCCAACTATAGACCTCATCTATGGTCCGTGGACCAACCTACAGGCCGTGGATGGCTTTTGTCGTCAGTGACACCAATTTTTTCTAAAAACCTAAATTTTCTCCCTTTTTGAATTTGAGGTGTTACACATGTCTAATATTGCTATCAATGACTTAGGTTTAATTAATTGAGGGCTATAACAATAATTTATGTAGAGTGGAAAAATAGGCAATTAATTGAGGGTTATAACAATAATCAATGGAGGCTATTTTCCAAAGAAATTGGCTACAATTGCCATTCAAAATTAGGCTATATATAAGTCAACAACAAAAAGGACTAACACTGCATTACTTAATTGTACAATATGTTATGTGAGTTGTACTATTTATATTTTATCCACATTTATCTGTACTTTACCTTATCAATATTTAGGAATCAATTCTTATAGTGTTAGGAGAACCATATCTATAGAAAAGAGATTTAACTATCATCTTTATTTCCCCAAATTATTTCTTGAATGATTGTCAACTGTCACATGTCTAATATTGATATCAATGACTTAGGTTTAATTATTTGAGGGCTATAACAATAATCAATGGTGGCTATATATTTTCCAAAGAAATTGGCTACAATTGAAATTCAAAATTAGGCTATATATAAGCCAACAACAAAAAGGACTAACATTGTAGTACTTAATTGTACAATATGTTATGTGAGTTGTACTATTTATATTTTATCCACATTTACCTTTATTTTACCTTATCAATATTTAAGAATCAATTCTATAGTGTTAGGAGAACCATATTTATAGAAAAGGGATTTAACTATCATCTTTATTTTTCTAAATTATTTTTTGGATGAGTATCAATTTTCACATGTCTAATATTGATATAAATGACTTAGATTTAATTAATTGAGAGTTATAACAATAATTTATGTAGAGTGGAAAAAAAGGCAATTAATTGAGGGCTATAACAATAATCAATGGTGGCTATTTTACAAAGAAATTGACTACAATTACAATTCAAAATTAGGCAAAAAAAAGCAAAAGAAAACTAAGAATCGAAGTCTCCAAAAACCAGCTAATCCATGCATGCTACAGAGGCAAGCATATGGATTGTGCTTCTTCATCCTAAATTCAAGCCATCCAAACCTATCCAATGGTTATAATAAAATATATATATCTTTTGAGGCCAAATGGGTTTATATGACAGTAATTTGAAAATGCGTTAATTTGTTCGGTTGAAATATGTCATGATCAATGATTCTCTGCTATGCCTTCCTCTCCAGGTGGATGACTTTCTAACAATAACACACAATGTTTATGTCAGGGACCAAATACAAATGGAGAAAGCAATTTAAAATACAAATGGAGGAAGCAAATTGAAAAAAACTAGAGTGGTATTTAACTGTTCCATCAAAGTCACTTTTTTTATGAGTTTAGAAGAAAACTTTCCTCCTAAATCCTATCTTATTTTATTTTATTTTTTCTGAATGGTACAAATGTACCACTGAAGAAGCACCAACATCCATGTAAAAAAAATCTACTTGAAAAAATGAAAGCGAGACTACTGTCAACAGTAGCAAGATCAAGAGAAACTTTTTAGGATCTATCAGTAATATTCTTACCATTGTTAGTAGTGTAATTCTCAACTAAAAATTGTGTGAAATTACAATTTTCGTCTGATGGCAGAGAAAGTTTTTTATTGTTAATCCTCAAAATTACAATTGTTGATGATTCTTTCCCATGTAGTGATTGTTTATAAAATCAATGTTTTATATCAATTGTTGAAACATTTAGGTGTAGTTATTTTGGTTGACAGACGAACCTAACTATACACCACCTATATATTTTTGTCAGCCTAACTATACACCAACTATATCTTTTTTATGGTACTAATGCATTATTAACTTAATGCTAGTACAATATGTAATGACAAAAAATTTAAGGTAAGATATATCTTTTGGTCTATTTTTTTAACAATAAATGTTGCATATTTGAACATGTTTCAAATCAAATTATTGGGCTTAGGCCACGTGCATCCCTAAAGCATCAATTTCTAGTATATTATATATATATATATATAAGAGATAAAAACATTATTATATATATACATCTTCTATTTAAATAATATTTAGTAAATTATTTGTGTTTTTCGTGACCATGTGAAGCACGGATGAAGTTACTAGTGATAAATTAAATATATATTTTTTTAAATGGAAGAAACATAATTTTATTGATCAAGATTGTGAGTACAATTTTGTTCCTCCCTTGATTCTTCTCTCGTAATATTTATCCATGATTCGAGGCCTTTAGTGGCATATTTGTAGAGGTATTTTAGGTCTTGATTATGTAATCTTTGTAAATAGGAAATTCTTCGATTCTAGTAATCTTTGTAAAATAGGAAGATATTAATTCTTTCTATATATTGTAACTTAGTAGTAGTATATATTCATGTACATGCCTCCTTTGAGAAATAATAGAATACAAAAAAAAGAACTATTATGTTCAAGATTTGAACTTCGTATCAGTGTCATAGACAAATCAGATGCTTCCAACTCTACCCGATTATCATTCAAATTGAAAATTCCTCTTTCAATGTAGGATTATTCTAAATGAAACAAATTATGATATGTGGTCTCAAATCATAGAGATGCATGTTACTGAAAAAGAAAAACTCTTTGTCCGTGGGAGTACAAAACCACCTACTAAAAAAGATGAAGAATATGAGAAGTGGTACATAGATAATCAAAAGGTTAAGAGGTGGCTTTTGATGTCTATGTCTCCTGAGATTATGAAACGATATATTCGCTTACCTACTGCTCAAGAAATCTGGAAAGCTCTGTCAACAGCCTTGTATGATGGAACAGATGAACTACAAGTCTTCACATTGAATCAAAATCTTTTTTGCCGAACAAAATGACAGATCTCTCTCTCTCTCTTCCTACTATGGAGAACTGATTGAAATTTTTTATGAGTTGGATCATCATGATAAGGTGATCATGGAAAATGAGAAGGATGTCACTTTATACTGCAAGTATATTCAACGAAAAAGGGTGCACATCTTTCTTGCTGGTATGGATGGTTAATTTGAAAAGATTCATGGTGAAATCTTGAGGAAGGATCCTGTTCCAGAATTAGAAGAATGTTATGATGAATAACGTTTCAAGCACACCTCATCCGATTCTAGGTGTAAACGATTGTTAAGCAATATATAACCTAACAATTGAGTTGGGGTCGAATCCCACAGGGAGCGGTACGTGTTCAAATTCAATTAAGAAGTACGAATGTGATCTAACTAGTTATAGGAATAGAAATCATCGAAAATACACAAAACAAATCAAAACGGGTGACATTAAATGTCAAATGGGTTTTTTTTGGTTTTCAGCTATCAACTACTATGTCTTCACAAACAATATGAAATAACAATAAGGAGAGGAATTCTCTGGATGTGATCGATTATAGGCAAATTTTGATATATGGGTGATTTAAACTACTAGTAAATATCTAAATGTCAGTGAGTAGGCTAGACTATAATTTATATGGAGGGATTCCATCTATTTCAAAACTATTACTCAAAGGGGGATTTCTCACACTTCTTGATTTTCCTTCTCTTTTCACCACACTCCAACTTAGGATTTTGGCCTAAGTTGGCTATTCACACAAACCACACTTCATGAAAGCTATGGGTAAATTGATAAATAGGGATCACAATTGTTCAAGTTTCTTCGAAGAAAAGGATAAGGTTCAAGCAAGGTTCACACATCACATAAGGTTGGCCATAAAAGAGGAATATTTTCAAATTGTTTCACTCTTCAAAACTGTTGCCTAAGATCATTTCAAGTGCTTGCATCACTTAGTCAACGGGACCAACGAGGCAAATCTAGGTGTTATCACACAATTGTTCAAAGTAAGATGGCACCAATATCAAACAAGACTCCACACTTTCTAGCTAGTGTGCAATGCTCATCACAAGAGACTCATTCGATAACCGGCTAGTCACAACGAGATGCTAAAAGTTCACACATTGTCTATGCAACTTCATTGGCCTCATCGTAGCTGCACATTCATTTCGTTCAATTATGAGCACTATTCAAGTCATCGGTATTGATCTTAATTGATACTTAAATTTGCACAACAACAGCTACAATCACAAACAATAGAGGTGGCACAAATTTTAAAAATAGGTCAAAATCGTTTCCATTTAAAACAAGGAGCCATAAGCTCAAGCATCCACAAGAGTACGCTCAAAATACAACCCAAACACATATAGATCAGAAAACCCAATATTCAAAAACAAAGCAGAATCACAGGAGGTAGGTATAGAAATATCTCATCCCACCCACAAAACAAAAGTAGTTGTCCTCAAATGCAACTAAAACAAAGATAAATCAATAAAAACAACAGAGAGGGAGGTAAAAATGATCCTGTCTACTCAGTCACTCCGTCTATCGGAGCATCAATGCCCTGGGTAACACTCTGAGGTTGGGCATCAGTGCCCGATGTAGTATCAGTTGTAACAGCACTAGGCCCAGCCATAGTGGTGTCTCTCAAGGATGTCTAAACAGTCAAATGTACCATGGCCTCTACGACCTCAGTTAGGCCCTCATAGGTGGTCTCCTCCATATACTTTGAGTCTAGCCATATCTGCAAAACACATCAAAAATTGTTAGAAATCGTTAAAACAAATTATAGAAATCAAGTTGCAGAAAGACTCGCCGAAGCAGTCGGCGACTCGTTAGGTCGCTTAGGTGAGCCAGATCGGGCTCGCCGAAAGGACCAGCTTGAAAATTTTCCCGAAATAAGGAAAGTCGGTGATGTTCAAGGCTCTTCAACCTATCACCGACACCACTCGGCGAGCTTAGACTAGCCTGTCAAATATTACAGTGTGTTTTAGGGGTTAGAGGGACCGAAAGGTTGATCTAAGGAACCTTTCGGCGAGTCATCGAGTGAACTTGGCGAGCTCAAGCTTCCCGCCAAAAGTTACAGACTCTATTTAGCCAAAACAAGAAACTAAAGGCGATCATAGGAGGACTTTGGCGAACCGCCGAACTGTTCGGCGAGCTCTACCCAGCTCGTCGAACTTCCCAACGTGCCAATTTTTAACCCTATTTCCCAAAATCAAGTCCGCAACCCCAGAAATCAAAATCAAACACCTACACTATGCAATTAACACTAGATCCCTATGACCCATGCCTTCGGGGTACTCAGACTTCCCCCGGTTTGGCCAAAATTGGTCATTTGATGATTTTTGCCCTTAAGAATGACGTCAAACGCTCCATCAATGTGCAAATTACGATATTTGGCTCAATTCGAGGCTACTCAAACTTCACCCAACTAGATCCAATACAAATTAACTGCAACCCAACAAATTAGAATTGATTTTAATGCACAAAATATGAGAAATCATCTTTTTAAGCAATTAGGCAAAAGTTCGAAACACAAAATAGACACTCTGACATATAAAACATTGTTTAAACAATTACCCAACACAAATCAATATATATTCACCTATTGCATTTGAGTTTAACCACCAAACTAAAGTACGGGGTTCGAAAAATCAACCTAAATGCTGAATTGATAATTTAAAAAGCTAGGTGGCAAAGTAATCCAATTCCGAGCACGAGAACACACACAAAAAGTGTGAGAGTGTACGGGGTTAGAAATGAGAGAATATGAAAGATTTTGAAACTTTAAACTGTTTGGCCTTCTAAAACCTTTAAGTTTGCGGCCCTTTCAACAGTGTTAATCGACCACACCGAACCACTCGGTGATGCACCGAGTGGTAATTCACCTCGTCGAGTTTTACAGGACCTCCATTCAATTTGGTGGTCCTAACGGAGGACAAAATCGTGCTCACCGACCTGTTCGGCGAGTCACCGATTAAGTAATTGGCTCACCAAGTTTTACAGACTTCCATTTCACATTTTGTGGGTCCAACAGCAATCCAAATCGGGCTCGCCGACCTCTTCGACAAGTTTTTGACTAGACTTTTGGCTCGCGAAACTGCTTCTTTTCCAACATACTTCACTTTTCAACCTACACAATCACACCCATTATTCAAATCAAAACCAAAGCATTAAAAAATTGGGTTGCCTCCCAAGCAGCGCCTTAGTTTAACGTCATGGCACAATGAAAATACCCATTCAAGCATCATTTTTGGGGTTCGCCATTGTATCACTAGGCAGCCCCCCTTGTTGTCTTGGATTCAAATGTGACGAAATTTGACTTGTTTGGGTCTCCAACTTCTTAATAGAGACTAAGTGAGAGATCACCATCTGATTGAGAGTCGATACATCCTCTTTCATCTCCTTCAACACCTTGTCGAACCCTTCAACTTTGTTAAGAATGTGTGAGAGCATATCTTCTATCCAGCCACCTTCAGAGTCCTTGGGCTTTTGACGCTCATGGGGAGGAACATACCTATCCTTCTCCCCCTCTCTTTCCTCCCAAGTAGCGTTACAATCATTCTATTCTCTGTCACGGTCTCTCCAGCCCTCATCTCTATTCCAACCTTTATTTCCCCCGGCCTTGGGTAGTTTTCACGATAACTTCCTCCTTGATTGGCTAGGAAGTTCACTTCCTCATTGTACAACGCTTTTATCGGGGTTCACTCCACCAACACCCACAACATTGACACTATTTCCACCTGCACCCATGACATTTTTAGCCAAGATATCCAGCTGGGTCATCATTTTAGCCATGTTTTGGTCTCTCTCTAGATCCTTTTCGATTTGCTCTTTTGTCATTTTATAAGTAAGAGTGGAAACTTGGTCTTCTCGATTGTACCATGCCCTATTGATCTTGGTCATGCAATCAAGAGGTTGGGACGCTATTGCATAGAACTGTTGCATTAAACCACCCAGAGAAAGTTGATCAGCCACTCATTTGTTTACCAAATTGAGGCTTCTATAGAAATATTGCAGTAGCACATTATCTGGAAGTCCATGTGTTGGGCACTGAAGCACTAGCTTTTTAAATCTCAGTCATGTCTCATGGATTGGTTCACTTTCCAAGCGCTTGAAACCTTGGATGTTGTCCCTAAGAGTTATCATCTTCGATGGGGGAAAGAAATGCACTTGGAATGCAGTAGTAAGCTCGTCCCACAAAGTGATAGAATCTCTTAGAAACTCCGCCAACCACTTGCTTGCCTCGCCCATCAGAGAAAATGGGAACAACATCAGACGGACCGATTCTTGCGATATGTTCTTAAATGAGAACGGTCCACAGACATCAACAAAAATCTAATATGCTCATAGGGATCCTCATGATTCAGCCCCCCAAACAATCCTTTCAATTGTAGGAGCTGAATCATTGTGCTTCTTAAGTGAAAAACTGTGTTTCCTTCAGCCAGAGGCAAACGAATGACACCAACACCACCCATTTGGTTTGGGTCATTGAGGTTCCCAATGTCGTCTTGGTGGCCCACTTGGCTACCATTAATTCTGTTGACACTCATCTCCTCTTATGTTTAACACAAGCAGCACAAAACAAAAAAACTAAAATAAGTAGATTCAACTATAACAACAAAGATCACAATTTAACTTCAATAAAAGAATTTTAGACAACACCACTCCCCGGTAGCGGTACAATTTTGATGAATAATGTTTCAAGCACACCTCATCTGATTCTAGGTGTAAACGATCGTTAAGCAATATATAACCCAACAATTGAGTTGGGATCAAATCCCATAGGGAGCGGTATGTGTTAAAATTCAATTAAGAAGTACGAATGTGATCTAACTAGTTATATGAATATAAATTATCGAAAAACACGAAACAAATCAAAAGGGGTGACATTAAATGTCAGATGGGGTTTTTTTCATTTTCAACTATCAACAACTATGCAGTCACAAACAATATGAAATAACAATAAGGAGAGGAATTCTCGAGATGTGATCGATTATAGGCAAATTTTGATATATGGGTGATTTAAACTACTAGTAAATAGCTAAATGTCAGTGGATAGGCTAGACTATAATTGAAATAGCTTTCTCTCGAACAACTATTCCGCTTCAAGTGATTTCTCTCGAACATCAACAAGCATAGCAATTAAGAACTGCCCATAACCTTAATACACCTTCTCTCTCGAGCAAGATGGGTACGATTGGGTTTAGGATTCACTCTCTCAAGTTGAAACCAAATCAACCCAATACCTACAAACCATTAATCAAAAGCTTTGGTTCAAAAACCTCTCTCTCAAGCAAGCTAAGAACACAAATTAGAACTGCATTTGCCACTACAATTCATAAATTAAACCTCAGCTAATGATTAAACCCAGTTTAATATAGTATTTAAACTTGTAATTAACAATACCCATAAACTAATTCAACCCATAATCACATGATCACAACCCAAGAATTGGGGTTTTAGCCAAACATCATAAAAAGATAAAAATGGTTACCAAATCGATCAACCATCAACTAGTAAGAGTAATTAAGCCTTTACAATGCTTTAATTTGCAGAAAATTTGAAACCCACTTGCCAAATCTCCAACTTGAGTCTCAACGAGCTTTTCAAGTCTACTAAGAAACTATCAAAACTCAATAGAAAATTGTTCTAGACTAAAAATCGATACGAGTTAAATGTTTAAAATATAATTTATAGTTGCCAAAAATAAGCCACGAAGGGCCATTAGGCGAAGCATGTCGAGTTCGCCGAACCACTCGATGAACCGCCCAATGCTCTCTTCTATCACCTTTTTGCTTTGGTATTCAGCATCCTCAAGTCCTGTAATTTTGGGCGATCTCTCTTTGCATCGCGGAACTACTCGGTGATTCACCGACTTGGTTTCTTCCCTCAGGGCTGGCACACTGGAACTTTAGGCGGTCAACTTAGCCACTCAGCGATTCACCAAATGCTCTTGGCGATCCTCAGGCTCGCCTTTCTTCATTTCTTCAGTTTGATATGTTCCTTTTTTTCCTGTTAGTGTCCTTGCTTTGTTCCTCAATCCATATACCTGAAAATTAATGTTTTAACATCCGTTTATGGTACAAATTAAGCATTTGAGGAAACTAAATATATATAAATAAAACCTCAAATGAGTCCAAATCTCGGACTCATCATGTTACTCAATGGTTCATCGTGAATCTGTCTGTCATGCGACAGTGAATGGAGAACTTGAAAAATCATAAGCAGCAGTCATGGTGAGAAAATAAAGATCTAGTGAAAATTGGTTCTCTCAAAATCAACCAAATTTAATAAGGTCTAAGGGTATCAACAAGTCCACTTATAAGTGTACTCATTGTGACCAACCAAAGCACACAAAAGATTCTTGTTTTGAAGTTGTGGGATATCCAGACCGGTGGGATCATAATCATGATTCAAGAAGGAAAAATGCAAGCAAGAGTTCCACTATTGCAATTGTAGAAACAAATGCCAAGGAAGATGTTATTAGGCTATCCACAACCTTGGTAGCAACGAGAGGTAACAATGGTAAGGCTTTGAATTCATCTAGACTTGTTTCTAATAGTACATGGCTTATTGATTCCAAAGTTATGCATCACATGACATTTGATTCTAGAAAAGTTCCATCCCTTAAACCCTCGTCACAAAAGTATATTTCCACCACTAATGGTTCTTCGGCATCTATCATTGGGGAAGGATCCTTATCTCTCATTAATAATTTAAATTTAGACAGTGTCTTGGTAGTTCCATCATTGGATTGTAATTTTTTGTCTGTTTCTCAAATTACCACTACTCTATCTCGTGTTGTGATGTTTTGGCATGACTATTGTGTGTTTAAGGACATCCAGACGAAGAAGATGAATTGTTGGTACTAGACGAGAGAGGTTCTATTACTTGAATTTGGAGTCAAAAGTTCTAATCTGTTTCGCCAAGCATTATTAGTTGATATGTTAAGTTGTGAGGAAAAAAAAAGAAAATATGATGTTTGGCTATGACACCGATGATTGGGACATGCTTCTTTTGGATATCTTAATAAATTATTTCCTAAGTTATTTATAAAATTTGACATTTCTGATTTCTATTGTGATGTATGTGAACTTTCAAAGAGTCACCGTGTATCTTTTTCACCAAGAATGAATAAAAATTAAATTCCTTTTATGATTATACATTCAGATGCTTGGGGTCTATCCAAGGTGAATGCGTTAGGTGGATCACATTGATTTGTTACTTTTATAAACGATTGTACTAGAATGACTTGGGTGTGTTTGATGAAGCTCAAAAATGAAGTGAATTTGTTGCTTCAAAAGTTTCATAAAATGATTTGCACTCAATATAATGCCCAAGTAAGAGTTCTACGTAGTGACAATGGAGGAGAGTATTCCAACTATGAACTTAAGCGATATTTAGAAGCATATGGAATTGCTCATCAAACTACTTGTCCCAATACACCCCAACAAAATGGGGTAGCCGAGAGAAAAAAAATCGTCATTTGTTAGAAGTTGTTCGTGCTCTATTGATTGAAGCTCATCTGCCACAATATTATTTGGGAGAAGCACTCTCTTGTACAACATATTTAATTAATCTAGTGTCTTCTAGAAGAATTAACTTTAGACTACCATCTCATGCTCTTGCTGAAGCGGTAATTGCACTGGCAGTCCCAAATTTGACTCCTCATGTTTTTGGTTGTGTAGCATTCTACATCTTCATAAGCATCAACGCAACAAGCTATCCCCTCGTGCATTGCGGTGTGTTTTTTTAGATATGCTACTCATCAAAAAGGGTACAAATGTTTTTATCCTCCAAATCAACGAATGTTTGTTACAATGGATGTTATTTTTCATGAAGAGCCTATGTATTTTTCTAATGAAATAAAACTCCAAAGAGAGGACATGAAGGATATTTTGTCTCTAAATTATGAAAAATTGATACTTTTTGCACCTAGTAACCAGGTTGTAGATGAATCAAGTTTATGTGGTGGTGAACATCAAGAAATGGGACATATCCAAAATATGGTAGAATCAGATTTGGATATTGCTGAAAATCAGGAAGTTGAAGAAGAAGATTTGGGTGCAACTGGAAATCAAGAAATTGAAGAAGTTAGTCCAATATCACATGAACCCCTCACCCAACAAGCAATTGATGTACCAAATCAATTTTCACCAACTCAGGATGTTTCTGATTTTGTACCCAAAACATCAGTTAAACAACTACCACCACGACACAATAGAGGTATTCCTAAACTCATCTATGAACCAAAAATTTCTAGTAATACTAGATACCCATTGAGCCATATCATTTTTCGGAATCAAATAAGTCATTTGTAAATCAATTATCTATTGTATCTATTCCTGACAATGTGCAGGAAGCCTTAACTGATCCCAGGTGGAAAGAAGCAATGGATGAAGAGATGAAATACTTGAAAAAAATGATACATGAAAACTTGTTGATTGTCCACCAGGAAAGAAAATGGTTGGATGTCGATGGTTGTATACAGTCAACTACAAAACAGATGGTATGTTATAAAGATTCAAAGTGAGTTGGTGGCTAAGGGATATACTTAGACCAATGGAATCGACTACAGAGAAACATTTGTACCTGTTGCAAAAAATCAATACAATTTGAGTGCTATTATTCTTGGCTGTAAATTTTGATTGGCCACTACAATAATTTGATGTGAAAAATGTTTTTCTACATGGTGATTTGTCTGAAGAAGTCTATATGGACTATCCTCCAGGGTACAAGATACCGAGATCACATGATTATAAAGTATGCAGATTAAAGAAATCACTTTATGGACTGAAACAATCACCAAGAGCATGGTTTGGAAAATTCATCAAATCTATGAAGGCATTTGGCTATACTCAAAGCAACACCGATGACACTTTTTTCTTGAAGATACAACAAGGTAAATTATTGTCCTTATTGTATATGTTGATGACTAGAAATGACCCTGAAGAAAGGAAAGCTCTCAAAAGCTACATGTCTAATTAATTTGAGATGAAAGACCTTGCTCCATTAAAGTTTTTCTTTGGAATTGAAGTGTCGAAATCATCTAAATGAATTTTCTTATCCTAAAGAAAATATAATTTAGATTTGTTAAAGGAAACTGGCATGATAGCAACCAGTTGATACACCTATTGAAGAAGGCCTCAAATTAAGTGTTGAACCTAATCAAATTCCAATGGATAAAGGAAGATACCAGAGACTTGTAGGAAGATTGATGTACTTAGCACACACAAGACCAGACCATGCATATTCTTTATGTGTGGTAAGTCAATTTATGCATAATCCTGAAGAGAAACATATGAATACAATTATGTTCATCTTGAAATATTTGAAGTCTGCTCCAGCAAATGGAATTTTGTTCACAAAATGTGTAGATCCTCTAGTCACAAATGTATATACGGATGTTGACTGGGCTGAAAATATTGATGATAGACGGTCTACTTCAAAATATTTCACTTTTGTGGGAGGAAATCTTGTAACATGGAGAAGCAAAAGCCAAAATGTTGTTGCTCGCTCAAGTGCGGAGGCAAAATTCAGAGGAATGACACTTGAAATATGTGAAGCATTATGTTTGAGACTTCTCTTAACAGATTTGGGTTATCCACCTAAGGCACCAATCCAACTATATTGTGATAATAAGGCTGCACATGATATTGCACATAATCCGGTACAACACAATTGTACCAAACATGTAGAGGGAGACAGATTTTTCATCAAGGAAAAGTTGGATGGAAAGATACTAGAATCACCCAAGATTTGATCGGAGGACCAATTGACTGATCTTCTTACTAAAGCAGTTTCGAGTAAAATGTTCTCAAAGTTAAAGAGCAAGTTGGGCATGTTCGACATCCATGCACCAACTTGAGGGGGAGTGTAGAGATATTTTAGGCCTTGATTCTGTAATCTTTATAAAATAGGAAGATATTAATTCTTTCCATATATTATAACTTAGTAGCAGTTATATATTCATGTGCATGCCTCCTTTGAGAAATAATAGAATACAAAAAAAGAACTATTTTGTTCAAGATTTGAAATATTTCCTGAAGTTGGATGATTTGGACTTGATTTTCATAATTCAAGCGCCATTAGTGGCGTATTTATCTGTAATGACCTGATTCCGTCATTAGGAAAAAGCCAATGGGGAAAGAATTGGGGCCAGAAAACTTTTTGGTAGTAACGTGGGATTTATTAGCCTAGTCCAGATTTGGACAAAATCGGAGTTATGTCAGTCTAGGGGAATCTGGTAAAGATTGGGAGATTAAATTAGGAATTTGATCATATGAGTAGATAGCTAAGACGTTAAGGAAATCGTACGACTTTATGAAATCAAATTCAGGCGAATAGAACTCGCAAAACTGATCTTAGTGTGAACGAGTAGTTTATGAGTGTCATGGGATGAAGTTCTGTTGTGAAATGTGTGTTTGAGACTCTAATTACGACGTCCTATCTCCGTGCAATCCGTCAGTGTGGAATTTATCCCGCCAGGAAAAGTCTGTTATGGCGGGTTGGGGGCCGTCATAGCGGGCCAGTCGCAACTTAAGTCATAAATAAACCCCAAAAACGTTTTATTCTGCAAGTTTCAACTTTGACAACTAAGGAACGACCCCTGGTGTTTTCTTGACACCTTTCCACCATTCTTGAGGCTAAAGGTAAGGTTTTCACTCCCTAAATCCATTTTTCAATCTGTATAACTTAGTTTCTTGGGTAATTATCGATTGAGGAGGGTGTTGATCTAGAATTTATGGTGGAAAAGGTGCTAATCTAGGTATGGGGATTAATGGTTTGACATAGGGTTAATGTTATTGATTATAATCTGGTTAATTAGGTCTTGTTTATAAATCCTCGCATTATTATGATTGTTTGTAGACCAAGAACAAGCGGAAATAATCCATAAAGGAAAGAATCAAGTTTCTTATGGGATTCAAGCTTTGTTTGAGGTAGGTGATGATTGTGATTTCATGTTATGTGATATATGTTTGTACTTGCTTCATTATATTTTATGTATGTACGTGAATGTTGCATTATTGATCACACTAATTCTAAATGATTATGAATGAATAACAATATGCCATTAATTACCTCTTAATTAGGAGAATGTACATTGTGATTTTGATTGTGGTATGTTGAATGGAGTGGGTGTCATGTTCTGACACACTAACTGGGATTGGATGTCATGTACCGACATAAATATTAGAACAGGTGTCACGATCCGACATAGTAACTTGGAACGGGTGCCACGATCTGGTACACTAACTGTTTGGGTTTGGGTTCCATGAGAGGACCAATGACTTATTATAGATATGCATATTATTGAGAAGGTGGAATTGCACATTGATCTTGAAATAATATTAATATTGTATATGTTTGGTGTATGCATATTTCTGATGTTGTAATTACTTCTTTATATTGCACTTAGTGGGATAATCGTGTGATTCTACCAGTACATTGTGGTTGTGTACTGATACTGCACTTGCTCTTTCTTTGTTGAGAATATGGCATCTTCAAGCGGCTACTGACAGACTTCATTTAGAAGATCAGTGATCGTCATTGAATTCAAAGGTGAGCCAATTCTTTCGGGTTGCCTTGAGTTCTCCTTTTGTTTAGTCCATATCTTCGAACTTAGACTTGTTCTTTAGATAATTCTCCTGTTTAGTTTGGGTTATACCCATTTCTTTAGACTATGGTTCCTTGTTAGAGTTTTGCTACATTGACTTTCAGGTTCTAGGGAATAATTCCTGCAATGTTTGTTAGGTCTTTTTGAGTTTATGGGAACTCTACTTTAATTCTACATTTAAACTTGCTTTTGTATCTTTAAATGCTTAGTTTTATGGTTAGTTGGGTTGTAGTAATGGTTCTCCCTCCAGTGAATTAGTATGGGTGCCAATCACAATGGTATGGATAGTGACAAAGTTGATATCAGAGCCCTAGGTTCGTTGATCTTATTGTAACTAAACAAGTCTAGTAGAGTCTTGTGAAACGGTACGAAGACGTCTGTACTTTCTTCGAGAGGCTATAGGACTTTAGAGAAAACTCTCTTCTTTCTACTCCTTCGTGCTATGACTTGAATCAAATTGGAATCTAGGTGATACAAATTGGTATCTTTCCTCCTTCACTCTATGGTCCGAACTAGAGCAACAAAAGTGGTAACACCATCACTAGCAAGAGAAGATGTGTATAGACTACCGACATTTGAATAGGGACATCAGTCGGAACAAGTATCTGCTGCCTCGGATAGATGATCTTTTGACCAGTTGTAGGGTGCATCAGTTTTCTCTAAGATTGATCTAAGGACTGGCTATCATCAGTTAAAGATTATGCCTGAGGATATACCAAAAATGGCATTTAGGACCCTCTATGGGCACTATGAGTTTCTAGTTATGTCGTTTGGGTTGAAAAATGCTCATGCATCTTTCAAGAGTTTGATGAATGGTGTGTTCAAACCATTTCTTGATTCATTTGTTATAATATTTATTGATGACATTTTGGTTTATTCGAAAAGTGAGGAAGAGCATGCCGACCATCTTCGTATTATTCTGGGTGTTCTTGGGAAACAAAAGTTGTATGTGAAATTTTCTAAGTGTGAATTATGGGTTGACTTCAGTTGCCTTTTTGGGGCATGTAAAGGGAAGGGGTAATGATAGATCCCCAAAAGATTGAAGGAATCCAGAATTGGGTCAAACCTAACTCTGTGATTGAATTTAAGAGTTGTGTGGGGCTCGCTAGCTACTATCGTCGCTTGTGAAGGGATTAAGGTCAGATTTGGAGATTCAAGTTTATAGGTGACAACATTCAAGAAGTTTAGGTAAGGGACGGCTAGATAATGAACACCATTACTTTGGAAAATGCATTTAGTATTGTTGTCATAACATGTATGGGTTGTTTAGCGAATGATGAAATTAAGTTATGCCAATTGAGGTTAGAAGCTATACTATGATTTCCTAGATTGATTGTATATCAAAGAGAGTAATGATACGACTACTACAGTAGCAATAATGCTTACTTAGTTAAGTTATTAAGTGTGTTATAATTGTGAATAACCTAGGCATATGAGGAGGAAATCAGCAAGGTCGTGGTGGCCGGGGAAATGGTAATGCAGGTAGAGGAGTAGTGCAGCCAGGCAAGGAGGTTGCCTGTTAAGATGACAGGGCTCAGTTTTATGCCTTTCCAGGAAAGATCGAGGTTGAGGCGTCAGATGCAGTGATCACATGTACTATTCTTATATGTGACTGGATGACTGCTGTTTGTTTGAATACGGGTTCTACTTGTTCATATGTGTCCGTTCAGTTTGCCTTTGGATTTGATGTGTTTTGTGATGTACTTGATGCGCCATCCATGTTTTCACCCCAGTTGGAGAGTTTGTCATAGTCACCCATGTATATCGTGTTTGTCTTGTGTATTTATGGATTTTCAGACTTGGGTTGATTTGACTATGCTGGATATGACTAACTTGATATAATCTTATGCATGATTTGGTTGTACCTTAATTATATCGAGCTTAATTGTAATACTAAGTCAGTAACTCTAGAGATCCCGGGTAGGGAAAGGTTAGAGTAGGAAGGGGTGTACAAGCCTAAGCCAGCTAAGATCATATATTTCGTGCGGTCTAGGAAACTAGTGGGGAAGGGTTGTTTGGCTTATTTAGCTCATATTTGGGATGATGAGTTTAAGTCTCCCTCTATTGAGTCTATTTTTGTGGTGTCAGAATTTAGAGAAGTGTTTCCTACTGATTTTCCTAGTATGCCTCCGGATCGATAGATTCTGCATTGACTTGGAACCTGGCACTCGCCCCATCCCCATTCCTCATTATCACATGGCTCCAGTAGAATTGAGAGAGCTTAAGGCTCAAATCCAGGAGCTTCTTGATAAAGGTTTCATCCGTCCTAGTGTTTCCCCATGGGGTGCTCCTGTCTTGTTTGTTAAGAAGAAGCATGGTAGTATGAGACTGGTGATTTTATCTTAAGCCATAAAGGGGTGGATTGATATAGGAATGACAAGCTTATGGATAAAGAAAGTTCCATTGAGTATACTTGGGTGAAGGAAATTGAAGATTTTAGTAAGTAAGTGCGTAGAAAAATTTGGTTAGTCCTTTGAATTTGATGAGTTTACCTGAGTTTGAGGCGTCGTGTTGATGAAAAGGTTGACTTCGTAGTGATAGTCCAGGCTGACCGAGCATAATGGTAATAACAGTTTGTGATGGGATGCAACTACATAATAAGATTGTGGTTAAGCAAAGTTTATGTAGTAATTACGACTCGCAAGTATCTAAGGTTGTGGGTTCCTAACCTTTGGTGAGTAACGTGGTTGTATGAAAAGTTTTAAGAGATAGTGGCACACCACTCGAATAGAATTTGAAACAGCTAGAGTCATAATGAAGAAAAAAATTAGTGGGATGTAGTACAACCTTTAGAGAGAGGCGAGAGAAAGAATATTTTATTTGATTTCAAAGGCTAAAGAGGTATCTTCAGAGGGGTAGATAATTGGGTCTAGAGACGTATTATTTCATTTGATTTGTTGTGGCTATGGTAATAGTGTCATGGGTCCATCAGATTGGTTAAAAGCTATTGGAAAAGACTTGAGAAAGGAGTGTACAGACATTAGCTCGAGTGTGATGATAAGTGCTTTGTTTTGTTTTTGAGTTTAGTAATTAGTACGATTAAATTTTTAGCGAAGGATATTGTAAGATCGATGGAGATGCGATCAATGATAAGCGAAGATCCATGAATTCCTAAAAAATTTCAAGGTACAAGCTAATGTCGATAGATAAGGGAATTGTGTTATACGGTTGAATTTACAATTCATATTTTTCATTGTAAGTTTACATTCGTGGTGATATATTTTGTCAAGGTATGAATTGGCAATGTGAGAAACGATCAATTGTATCCGATATTGAGTATTTGAAAGGACTTACACCTGGGTGGAGTTGAAAAATTTATTATTGTTGATTGTTAAGTACCTAAGAAAGGTTTTCATTTAAAAGTGTTGGTTTATAATAAGGTAAATGGTCGGAGTGTTCATGATGGTTGTTAGTATTGAGAGTGTGGACTTCAGTGGAATGATGTGAAGAGTGTGTGGAGTCAACTCAATGGAAAGGACTGGTATTGACTATTTAGAGAAAAAGCCTTTAGTGTTATTTCGTAAAAAAATTAACGTGACCATCTATTTCGTTTGGTACACGGTGGTGAGTATGTTTCACTAGCTATGATCACGTGGGTTTTCACTTTTATGGGTGGATCCCTAATGGTGGATCAGGGGTATCAATCCTGCGATATTATCTTGGTTGAGTGGGATGATAGGGAATATTTGGTTATTTTAGAGGACATATTTGGTGTCGTCTCGGAGTTGTTAAAGTATTTCAGTGGTTCTACATGTACCACCTTGCTTATGAGAATTTATAGAAGAGCTACCATGTGTAATTGTGGTTCTCCGACAGTCTTAATATTCATCTATTCGTTGACATCATGTATTGATTATGTGTGGTTGAATGTGGGGATCATTGGGTCCAATTCTATTATTCTTAAGAGATAATCTACAATTACTAAATCTAGCATTTCGATAGTGTTGTTGGAGGGTTTGTATGCTTGGACGTATCCCTCGATGAGTATCTGATGTCTAAAGATCAATTTTTTATAACTTAAGCTCGTGGAAATTTGTGTTGTGAGATGGAGATGCTGAAAAGAACTATGATTGGTTGGGTATTATGAGTGTGTGTTGGTTGGTTCAGGGCCACCTCTAATTGTAGCGAGTATTGATTTAGAATTTTATCATGCTTATATGAGAAAGAATTTGTCCTGATGGTTGTGTCAAGTCCTTGATAACATGTTGCAGACATGTGTACGATCAACTTTGGTGGTTATTGGGAATAGCTTTGTAGTTATTTAAGTGTACATACAACAATAATTATCACTCGAGTATTGTGATGACTTCATTAAGGCATTGTATGGGAGGATGTGTAGGTATTCAATTGGTTGGTTTGGGGACGGAGATTATATCATAAAGTGAGACTTAGTTTCGTCAAACAAGACCTTCTGTATGAGAAAAAACCCATGGAAATTCTTGATCGCGTTGTCCGAAAGCTAAGGACATGCGGGATAAGTATCCCCAGTTGTTCAGTGATTCAGGTACTACTCTACCCTTACTTTAACCAGTCTTTTCTAATTGATCACTCGGGGACGAGTTATGGGTAAATTGGTATCTCTTGTAAAGACCTGATTCCGTCGTTAGGGAAAAGCCAATGGGAAAAGAATTGATTTCCTAGCCTAGTCCAGATTTGGACAAAATCGGAGTCATGTGAGTCTACGAAAATCTGGTAACGATTGGGAGATTAAATTAGGAATTTGATCATATGAGTAGATAGCTAAGATGTTAAGGAATCCATACGACTTTATGGAATCAAATTCGGGCGAGTAGAACTTCTGAAACTGATCTTAGCGTGAATGGGTATTTTCTGAGTGTCATGGGATGAAGGTGTGTTGTGAAATGGGGGTTTGAGACTCTAATTATGACGTTCTGTCTCCAGGGAAGCCGCCATGGGGGAATTTATCTCGTCATAGCGGGCCAGTCGTGACTTAAGTCAGAAATAAACCCCAAAAACGTTTTATTCTGCAAGTTTCTACTTTGAGAGCTAAGGAACGTACCCATGTGTTTTCTTGATAGTTTTCCACCATTCTTGAGGCTAACGGTAAGGTTTTCACTTCCCAAATCCATTTTTTGATCCGTAGAACTTAGTATCTTGGGGAATTATCGATGGGGGAGGGTGTTGATTTGGAATTTATGGTGGAAAAATCCCTAATCTGGGTATGGGGATCAAGGGTTTGACCTAGGGTTGATGTTATTGATTATAATTCGGGTAATTAGGTCCTGTTTATTGATCCTCGCATTATTATGATTGTTTGTAGACCAAGAACAAATGAAAAGAATCCCAAAAGGGAAGAATCAAGTTTCTTAGGGGATTTAAGTTTTGTTCGAGGTAGGTGATGGTTGTGATTTCATGTTGTGTGATATATGTTTGTACTTGCTTCATTATATTGTATGTATGTATGCAAATGTTGCATTATTGATCACACTAATTGTAAATAAGTATGAACGAATAATTATATGCCATTAATCACCTCTTAATTGTATGATTGTGAGAATGTATATTGTGATTGTGATTGTGGTATGTTGAATGGAGAGGGTGTCACGTTCCGACACACTAACTGGGATCTGATGTCACGTACCGACATAAATATTAGAACGGGTGTCACGATCCGATACACTAACTTGGAACGGGTGCCACGATTCGGTACACTAACGGTTTGCGTTCCATGAGAGGACCAATGACTTGTTATACATATGTGTATTGTTGAGAAGGTGGGATTGTACGTTGATCCTGAAATCATATTGACATTGTATGTGTTTGGTGTATGCATGTTTATGATGTTGTAATTTCTTGCTTATATTGCACTTAGTGGGATAGCCGTGTGATCTTACCAGTACACTGTGGTTGTGTACTGATACTGTACTTACTCTTTCTTTGTTGAGTACAGGGCATCTTCAGGCGGTACTGACAGACCTCGTTTAGAAGATCAGTGATCGTCATCGAATTCAATAGTGAGCCAGTTCTTCCGGACTGCCTTGAGTTCTCCTTTTGTGTAGTTCATTTCTTCGGACTTAGACTAGTTCTTTAGATAATTCTCATGTTTAGTTTGGATTGTACCTATTTCTTTAGACTATGGTTCCTTGTTATAGTTTTGGTACATTGACTTTCAGGTTCTAGGGAATAATTTCCGCAATGTTTGTTTGTTCTTTTGGAGTTTATGTGAACTCTACTTTAATTCTGCATTTAAACCTGCTTTTGTATCTTTAAATGCTTAGTCTTATGGTTAGTTGGGTTGTAGTAATGGTTCTCCCACCGGAGGGTTAGTGTGGGTGCCAATCACGATGGTCTGGGTCGTGACACTCTCGAACTAGGATGATTTGGGCTTGATCTTTGTAATTCGAGGGTCGTTGACATATTTCTCGAATTAAGATGATTTGAATTTGATCCTTTATAAATATTTCATGAATTAATTAAATATAAAATAATAAATAACCTCTTAATTTTTCGAATTTGGACAAATACAAGTACAAACTAGAAACTAAAGATTTTTTGCATAGTTGCTAATCATCATATAAGACATCACTAATAAGAAAAGATTGTAGAAACTAAAACAAATATTAATTTGAAAAAGTTAATTACTGCTACAGCTAGAAAGGTAAAATTGACCAACTTTAGTATTAAAAAACATTAATCAAGGTTGCGGAGAAAATATAGAAGACCCGACCAAAAAGATAAATAAACATAATTAATCTTTTTAAAGTCACCTTTAAAACATCTAATCTTTGTATAGCCCTTTTTATAACTTTAATAACATATTTATAATCAAGCCACTTTCCTTACAATATCTGCACGGCCTTTAATGAAGATTTAGATAAAGATTCAAAGCATTGGGTGCCGTAAACTATTTCACAACCCATAATAGAAAAATACAATCTACGAAAATAAAGATTAGATGGAGATTTAGTACATATATATATTTCATATATTCATATAGATTGTTCTAAGTATACAATTATTTGCAGAGCTATAGAACAGTTGAATACTTTTCGTCTTAATTATAATATATAAAGAATATATTGCATTTAATAGAAAGACGTATGTATAAAAATATAATTGTGGAAGGTGTGCAATTTAGAGGAAAAACACTATATTAATTGCATTCGTAAAAAAAATTGTCCTTCTCGTTCTTGAAGGGTACGTTTCTATTTAGCTGTTATACAATTCAAACCTACGACCGATCGGTTGGATGAGGAAAGCGTTCTCACTAAGCAAGTGCCATTCTTCAAATTTGTACTAAATTATTTACATCATTATATTGGAAAGGATAGTGGAATCAAAGCAATTACACTTGATGTTTTGAGTCCAAAATGCGCCTTATACTCCAAAAAAACACGTGGGACATCCAAACACACTAGAGATTAATGTTTGGATGCTAATACAAATAAAATCTTCTGATCTTAACATATTGTTAAAGAATATTTTGAGCTGTTTCACTTAAAACACAATATGTGTATGTTATCAACTTGACCCTAACAAAGAAAATAACTTTTACTTTACACACACATGCATGATGTTGGAAAGAAAATGATGCGTCCTTTACATATGATGTTGGCCATTGTGTCTTCCTTCCACCATAGCCATTCAAAAAGATAAGAAAACCATTATATACACCAAAACATCAAAATTAGAATAGTGTCCTACATGTCTAGATGTCTTGTATTTAAACTTTATAACGTCAATATTAAATTAGTATCGCACCGACTAAATATTTTTACGCATACACATTCTATTATACTGTAAGACTAAACGTGACATCTAATATCGTGTAAGATTACCGGAAGAACTTTTTTTTCTCTACCGTACTTTGGGGGAAAAAAAATCATGCTAACTGCAATCAGAAACTAGAACACTTAACTATGACTTCAAAAATAAGTACAATATTCATTAATTTGGGTAATATATGATCTGAATTGTGAGTTGATCATGATTACATTGTTGAAACAAATCTATGACTTTCATTGACTAATCGTCACTATTCAATGGCCTGTACGTACACTACTGCGTGGGCCTTTTTTACTTGATTCACATGTGAGGTTGGTGAGATCGAATCATCAACCTATTATTGGTGATCTTACAAGTTTTTATTGGATTTGCTCCTTGAATCAATATTATACAATACACTCCCTCTCTTTATATGGCCCTTTGAGGGATGAATGGTATTTTTAATATGACATGTGTAATCTTCATTTTTTGAGATGATTTTTAAGGTTAAGTTAGGCTTAAGTATGATATTTTTACATGGTATCAAAATAAGATTCATTTCAATTCTTATTTTTGATGTTGAACCTTCTGTATTAAATTGTTCACGTGCCAGATGTCCAGCTTTAAGCATGAGGGGTGTTTGATTAAGAGATCGGACGGATGATATCTTTAATATGGCCTCGACAATTCTCACTTTCTGAACTAGCTTTAGGGTTGAGTTAGACTCATATGTCCATATCTTTACATAATATCAGAGTCGAACTCATTCAAACTTTCACTTTCGATGTTGAGCATCTATGTTAAATTATTCACACACCAAATATGTGTTAATTTCCTTTTTAATCCATTAAAAAAAAGAACCGCATCTTTTTAAATTTCAAAAGAATTTTACTTAAAAAATTTCATCACTGTTAAAATTTATGCACAATAAAACTTCCCCACATAAATTAATGGTATAATACAGAAATATGTCACTTAACTTGGCCTTGACTTTCATTTACGTTCTCCAATTTTTGGTGTGTGTATAAGTAGATACTTAAACTTGTATAAAGTTGAACAAATTGACACATGTGTCCTACGTGGTATCCTACGTAGCAATTTGCATCCTCCGTGGCATCCTACGTAGCAATTTGCATCCTACGCGTAGTGTCCTACATGTATTATGCCACGTAGGACGCATGTGTCTACTTGTTCAACTTTATACAAGTTTAAGTATATGATTATGCACACCCAAAATTAAATTACATATATATGAAATGAAAATACGTTTACGTATTATGCTTAAATTAATACACACGAGTAGTTGTATACATGTGTCGATATGTATAGTGTGGATTTGCATGTGGCAGTACGGCAGAGAAAAAGTAAAAGAGGTGTTAAAGCTTAGGGTATTGACTACAATCACATTAATGGGCAAGAAAAGTATAGCTATGTCTTTATTAGAGAAATAAACAAAAAAAAAAAGGAGGGGCCTCGTGTATATATATATTTGATTCTTGGTTAAGTAATTCTTTCATACACAAACTCCTCACAATATTTTTTTCTCTCATTAATATTCTTGACTAATACAATTATGGTTAGCAAGAAACCAAAAGTAGTTATAATTGGGGCAGGAATGGCTGGTCTGACAGCTGCTAACAAACTTTATACAACAGCAGGGTGTAAAGATTTGTTAGATTTGTGTGTTGTGGAAGGTGGCAATAGAATTGGTGGAAGAATTAACACATCAGAGTTTGGTGGTGACAGAATTGAGATGGGTGCTACTTGGATCCATGGAATTGCAGGCAGTCCTGTTTACAAAATTGCTCAAGATATAAATTCATTGCAATCTGAGCAGCCCTGGGAGTGTATGGATGGGCTTTTGGAAACTGAAGCAATCACAGTAGCTGAAGATGGGTATGTGCTTGATTCTTCTTTTGTTGAGCCCATTTCGAATCTTTTCAACGAACTTATGAATATTTCTCAAAGGAAATTAGTTACTGAAAATGAAATACCTAAATTATCTAATGTAATGAGTATTGGTTCTTTTCTTCGGAGGGGTCTTGATGCTTATTGGGATGAACATGAACATGAACATGAATTCAAAGGGTTGGATAAACGGAGAAAAAGAATATCACTTGAACAAGGCATTTTTGCCATGTTTGAGAGTATCCAAAGGACTTATACATCAGCTAATGATTTGGAAATGCTAGATTTCAATGCAGAAAAAGAGTATTGCATGTTTCCTGGAGAAGAAATAACTATTGCCAGAGGCTATTTATCTGTGATTGAATCTTTGGCCTCTGTTCTACCGCCTGGTTTGATTCAATTAGGCCGAAAAGTCACAAAGATTGAGTGGCAGCCTGATGAGTCGTTAGAAATTGAAAATGGCAATAATAAGCCACCAGTGAAGCTACATTTCGCTGATGGATCAATTATGTATGCGGATCATGTCATAGTTACAGTCTCACTTGGTGTTTTAAAACAGGGGATTCGCGAAGATTGTGGTATGTTTAATCCCCCACTTGCTAGTTTCAAAACAGAAGCAATCACAAGGCTTGGTTTTGGTGTTGTCAACAAGGTATTCTTGAAACTAACTCCGACCCCTGATGGCATAAAGTTTCCCTCCCTACAGATGGTGTTTCATAATGAGTCGGAACAAAACCTGAAAATCCCTTGGTGGATGAGGAGGACAGCTAATTTGTGTCCAATCTATGGCAACTCAAATGTTTTAATATCATGGTTTGTAGGTAAAGAAGCTCTTGAGGTGGAATCTCTTGGTGATGAGGAGATCATTGATGGGTTCTCAAAAACTATCTCTAGCTTCCTAATAAACTCACATTCTGATGATGCAGAAAGTATGTTTAAAGTGGAAAAGGTGTTAAAGAGTCAATGGGGAAATGATCCACTCTTCTTGGGTTCATATAGTTATGTAGCAATTGATTCTAGTGGAGACGATTTGGATGCCATGGCTGAGCCGTTGCCAAAAAAGACTAGCATTCATTCAAATATTTCACCTCCGCCACTTCAAATTCTGTTTGCAGGGGAAGCAACACATAGAACACACTATTCAACAACTCATGGTGCTTACTTTAGTGGCATTAGAGAAGCCGATAGGCTTCTTCAACACTATCATTGTATTGAGATATGAAAAAAAAAATGTTTGTTGTCTATAGAACCTAGGCAGGTATTTTTCTTTAATTTATTTTCCTGATGTAGTGATTAAAGAAGCTCCTTTTGAATTTTCTATTGCTTTCAATATGTTTGAGATTCTTATTTGATTCTTGCTCTACTAAAGCTGATTATGCTTTGCATACTTATAATTAATTTGAAAGATAAAGGTAAAGAAAAAGTAGCTAGTTAGCTTTTTAGCTCATCATATTTTGTCCATCTTTATGGAGTCTCCTTCAATATGGTCAATTGACAGGATCCGATAAAACCGGGCATATATCCAACTAGCTAGGATACTTCTCTCTGGTTAAAGTATTCTTAGCATTTTCACGATATGGTTATGATCAATTAATGAGACTTTTCTTTTACAAATCTTTTGAACGTCTATCGAGATATGTTATTGCTTATGTGATACTATTTTCTTAATAGTTTGTTAAACTATATTTGTAAAACAATTTAATTTTAAATTTCTAATATTTCAAACTAGTCTTTATTTGGGGTAGGGATGTCAATGGGGCGGTGCGAGGCTGGGCGGGTTGAGCTTAACCTGCAAAATTTTTTAGCCGCCCCGCTCCTCCCCACATAACAATTTCATTTTCAAGCCGCCCCGCATAAACCCACCTCGCATGAACCCGCATCACATAAATTGTTTAATATTTTTCTTTTCTAGGTTAGTTTGATAATAAAACTAAAATTCATCAAAATAAATTTATTTTTTCATCAAGTTATATTAATTTAATAGATATTGACTTAAAATTTTATTTTTTTGAGGTCAATTGGGAAGCATGTAAGAAATTGTGTTAGTTTTGATTGAACCATTTTCATTTACTATCTTGAATATTTTAGTAACTTTAAAAAAATGTCTTAATAAATAATGTTCTACAACTCTTATAACATGTAAAAAATAAAATTAAGTTTGAACCCGCATAAAATCGCATAGACCCGTAACCCGCCCCGTCCCGCATTAATTTCTAAAAAACTCACTTCAACCTGCTCCACATCCGTCCCCTCCCCGCATAACCTTCAACTCACACTGTCCCGTGTAGTCTTAAACCACCCCGCCCCGCGTAGCCTTAAACCCACCCCACCCAACATCTGTCCCGCCACATTTTCATCCCTAATTCAAGGATTAAACTACACCAGATAAATTGAAATGAATGGAATAGTAAATACAAATGATATTTCTTTTTCAGTTTTGATGCTAAAAACTGATGGATGCCCTTAAGAATGAGACAGTAAGTAGGGATTCTGAAGGTTTGTGGTGGAGAAGGGTCTTGATCTCTTAGGTTGAGACCCACACCAAAATGATAGGTCCCATTCCAAAGCACATCAAGACAATACATATATTAATTTACTATAATAAAAATAACTTTTAGCAGCAATAAATAGACACATTAATAAAGAGTGTTAAAATCTTTACCAGCATTAGTTAAGTGTCATTAGATTTAATGTCGTTAATTGCTTTAAGGGCATATATAAAGAGTGCTAATTTCCACTAAAAAATACATATTTAGAGATAATTAAGCTATTATCATTAATTAATTACTGCTAAAGATCATTTTTGATGTAGTGATTGAAACATATTAGAGCTAACAGTACCAACTCATTTTTTGGTACATTATTGGTCATATCTTTTCACATAAAATTCCATCATGTGCATACTTATCAACAAACATTAACAAAATGCAGCATCGATACAACTTAATTATTGCATTGTGGTCATATTGTGCGCACCTTGACTTGTTTATCGCACAATAAATCAGCCACAACAGTTTTTGATGTCATAATTCTCATTTAAAACAGTCAAACTGTTACAGTCCTCTGATATGGATCTAGTTGTGGAGCGCTGCAATATGGAATCAAATATTTTCTTTATACATCTATGGTGTTGGTTCTTTAAGAGAACTTGGAATCTTTAAGTTTGAAGTACTCAAAAACTAATAATTATCAGCTTATTTTTTTCATTGAATTCAAATAACTTAAATACAACTTTGGTGGATTAACCACCCACCTAATAAGGAAATAACTTCCTACTACTACTGAAATGAGAAAATGAAGGAATAGCCTCCTTACTGCTAATAAATGTTACAAAGAAAACAACTGCTACACTAAAACAACTTGTTATAGAGAAAATAGAAAAACATGATAATTAATAGTTGTTGATTTGATCAACTTTTCCATGCATAAAACTACTGGCAGACTAAAAGGGCTAATAATAACACACAACTAACCATTCAGGATTATAAAAAAAATGAGCACAAATTTTCACTTCTTTTTGTCAATTCTCCTTGAGATGGATTGGTGTAGATCATCTTGTTGTAGATATTGATTGGTCAAATCAAAGGGGGCATCTGTTCATGAAGACTCTATTATTGTAAAAGAGTAGCCCAACCAGGCTCTAAAAGAAATTGATTCAATTGCCCTTTTTTTTATATATGTATATATGGGGTTTCCAATCAGCCGTTTAATGATTGTGCATATTTTTTTTTATCACCATCACCATTCACTTCAACATCTTTATCGTAAATACAAAAGATTAATGGCTATAATCAAATAGCTTTGGACCCTTTGAATCATCATCCTCATCATTACTTGTTAACATTTTCAATAATGCTTAATTTTCTTTTATTGGGTGAATTCTCTAGTCCCTACTTACCTAGGGTGTAACAAATCAATACTCTTTAAGGGGCCAATCCACAATGATTGTGACTTGGCTAAAGCTCCAACTAAATAATAGCTTTACCTCTTTGCACTATTTAATTTGTTAGTTTTAGTATGATGGTCCCTCAAAATTAACCATTGTATTATCGACTACTAAGCATGTTTTGTACTCATTTCTTAAGCAATAAGCAATATTTGCCTGCCTAATCTTTTTAAGGAGAGAAGTATTGAAAACTTTTAAATTTAGCACGGATTATTAGTTTCATCATCAAATTATTGACAATCTTAAAAATATTTCTTTACTTGACTAACTGAACTTAAATACACTCCCGATCTTGCAAGTTGCACACTCTTAAATTCTCGCCAAGTTTAGGGTTGTTTTCAACATTTTTCTCGGCTTTTTATTAAGAGCCTCATGTTCCTACCGGAGTTTGAGACCACTTGGTATGTCATGTGGAAAATGGGAGTGTATGTATGTTTAGTTAGTCAAGTAGAGAGGTATTTTAAAACTGTCAATAGTTTGGGGACAAAACAAATAATTTGATCTAAGTTATCCAACAACAGGCTAGGCAAAAAAGACCGTTAACGCCTTCACATTTCCTATAGCTTGAAAGAATCTATAGGCTCCTTTGTGAAGTGATTCACGGGTGGGAATCACGAACGGTCTTAAGTGAACTAATTAAATAATGGACCATCGAGAGTGAGTAAACGACTAGCCAAAGCTTCTCGTTTGAAGAAAAATCATGATGAAAATGTGGGGTGTTTTCAATACTTCTCTCTTTTTTTAAGTTGAAAAACAAAACATGAACAAGCAACAACAAATTAGACACAAACTATAAAGTATTAATTAATCATGCAGACATACATATTGTACTTAAACCCTTCTGGCCTTTTCTTGAATACATATTTGTTTAGGATGTGACATGAAATGTTGTTCATATGTACAAGCAACTAATTATAAAAATGTAAATCAATTTAAGTATGTGGTGCTGTTCATGAGCAGTTATGCTGCAGTTGGAACATCACATATATAGATAATCAAGAATGTCCAACAAGTATAAATGTATAATTTTGTTTAATAGCTAAGTACATTTATTGGTTTTCTTTAAGTTAAATCACACCAAACACAATTTATGTCCTTAATTTGTTTGTTTAAAACATCATGAGATCATCAAACTTCCAGTTCCATCTTTTGCCAACCATCTTTATTTAAATATGAAATCTTTTAATGGTGAATAAAAATGTAATGACCCATCATTTGATTCACAAAATCTTAGATAAGTATTTGCACATACAAGAGGAACATTGTTTCTTCTTTTAACAAAAAAAATGTTAGTTAATATTATCATATTGGCATCTCAAATTTTACTTTTAAAATAGGTAGATAGTAAAAGGAAGGGCTACCCCTTTTAACATTATCTTTTTTATAAAGTAAAGAATAAAATATAAATAGGAATCTAGAGGACTAGCAAGCAATTACTAGGGAAAATACGGCTTTTTTAAAGGTATTTTCTCACTTCCAAGAAATGTATGATTGTCATTATTTTACTTTTTTTGAGAATCAAATGAAGTGAGCTTTCATTTTGTATAAGTACTACTTTAAAATGTATTTGTCAGAGTGTTTTACTTTTTTTAATGTAAATTTTTTTGACTCAAATTTAAATTTAATTGGGCTTTAATATGAGTATTGAACATCGAATGAGAAATTAAAAAATCTATATTTTCTGCTATTATGATTTGAAGAAAATCAGTCTTTAGGAACCTTTTGTATATTATATTAACTAGACATTGGAGGCCGTACTAGCATGAACCCAATATAAATTACTTTTTCTCTCTTAATTTATGTGACCATATATGGAATTTGGAGAGTCATCTTATTTTTAAAAATATTTTAATTTGTTGTTATTGTAATTTATATTACTGTTAGTGTCATTTTCAAATAATATATGTTACTTTATCTATCCTAATTTATGTGGGATTGACATAATTTTGAAAGTCAACCAAATGTTTAATATGTCTTCTAAATATCTTAAGTTATTAATTATTATGATTCATAGTATTGCTTGTGTAATTTTTAAATACTATATGTTACTTCCTCTTTCCCAATTTATGTAGCACTAATAGAATTTCAAAAGTCAAACATTATTTTAATATATTTTTTAAATAATATATATTATTCTACTTGTCCCAAATATATATATAAAATTTCTTGAGTTAGCAAAATTTTATATATGTTTTCAAAAATATTTCAAGAGGTTAGTTATTGAAATTTATAGGACTTTTTACGTCATTTTCAAATAATACATGTTACTTTCTTTGTTCCAATTTATGTGGAACCGATAGAATTTCAAAAGTCAAATGATCTTTTATGTCTTTTAATTATTGTTATTTACAATATTCTTACGTAATTTTTAATATATAAAAAACTAAAAAGACAAGACAAACAAATTAAAATGAAGAAATTCACACAAAATAACTATAATGACCCTACATGCCAAGCAGACATCGTTACCTACTCACAAAATTAAATGATATTTTGATACATTGTATGTATATCTTCAATTTTAAATAATTAAATTTAATTACCATTTTCTATTTTTTAAGCTCGTGTTAAATCCAAATTAGGGGGAAAAATAACATATGAAATACTCCATCATAATTTACTATTTTGCACACAAATTGACAAAGAAAACATTAAGGGTCCATTTGGAAAGCCACCAGGTAATTGGAATTGCTATAATTACTAGGGTAGTAATTACACAATCTAGTAATTATGATGACCTGTTTGTTTGTCATAGTGTAATTACAAGTGTACTGTTTGGTTGTACAAATGTAATCATAAGGTTATATTGAATTTTAAAAATAAAAATTAATTATTTAAAATTAAAATTTTATATTAGACAAACAAGAGCCTTTATAAATAATATTAAATTAAATATTTAAGATATATATTGTCTCCTGAAAATATATTAATTAATAAACCTATGCTATTAGATAATATTATAAAAAATAATTGATTTATATTTTTCAATTTAGTATATTTTTATTAAATTAATTATAAAAATTAAAAGTACATAATTTCTATGAACATTATGAAATGCATGTTTGACAAAAAGTTTAATATTATAAATATAATATCATAAAATTATAAAAAAATTGACAAAAAGATAATCTATCAAGTCTAACTTGAAAAAAAATAGCTTTAATGTAAAATATCGAATCAATAACATGGAATCACAAGAAGTAAAAGCTGAGAATAAGAAGCAAATGAAATATAAATAATATAAAAAAATTATTTTATAGAAAATATTAGAATAGTAAAAATAAAAAAAATTTAAAATAATAAAAATTAAAAATACATTAAAACGAAAAAAATTAAAACAAAAATAAAAGGAAAAAATTAAAAGTAATCAACTTGTAATTACACCATGTAATTACTAGCAATTCACAGTCCCCCCCTATGAATTGGAGAGTGTAATTACACCTTGCCAATTACACTTAATTACCTGCTGACTAGGTAATTACATGTCCAACCAAACATGACAGACAATGTAATTACACCAATTACACTAGATCCAATTACCAGGGTGGGCTTTCAAAAGAGACCCTAAGGGTATGTTTGGAAAGTCACATGATAATTGCAATTTGTGTAATTACTAGGGTAGTAATTACCACCCTAGTAATTACACAACCTAGTAATAACACTGACATATTTGTTTGCCACAATGTAATTATAGTGTAATTACACATGCACTATTTGGATGCACAATTGCAATCATAAGATTATATCAAATTTTAAAAATAAAATTTAATTATTTAAAATCTATATTAGACAAATAAGAAACTTTGTAAATGTTATTAAATCAAATATTTAAGATATATATTATATTTTGATAATATATTAATTAATAAACATGTATTCTTAACTAACATTATGAAAAAAAATTGATTTATGATTTTCAAATTAGTATATTTCAATTGAATTAATTAAAAATTCTAAAGCACAATATTTCTATGAACATCATGAAATGCATTATAATGTCCCATTTCTTGTGAATTTACTTTTAATTATGAAATGACCATTTTCCCCTTCCCTTAGTGTCTTCATGCTTAATTTGTGTTGCAGAAATGATGGTGTGGCTTCTGATGCGATCGGGTGTGTGCTTGGTGATTTTGACCCTTTGGAGTTGAGAATTCTTGGTATGGTTGGCTTTGATCAACATTTTGAGTTTCAAGCGTCGGATGGGGATTTCATCAGTTCCATCGTTCCCACAACGTTGAGTTCAAGCTAGTAAGATGGTTTATAAGATTTTCAAGACCTTTGGTTGAGTTTTGGGCATTTGGGCGAGAAGTTGAGTTTTAAGCCTTAAGAGTGATTCGGGAGGATAATTATGTCATTTGACCTCTTTTTGGAAATTCTACTATTCCATTGAGTCTGAAATGTTAAATTTAGTGGCGTAGCATATCCAATTTATTTTTATCGAACTCTGAACGATTTTTTAGGGTCCGATAGGATACTTTGATCCTTGCCTATCCCGTTTTCTGATATCTAGTGCAAGGGGACTGCGTTCGTGGGTCCCCTAGTGCATTTGCGGAAGGTGGGCGTCCGAGGCATCGCGATCGTGGAGGGTTGGGGTACGTTCACGAGTGAACAATGCTCCACAAACGCGACACTGTTTCGGCTTTCAAAAACCTTTGGAAGCCTAGTGGGCCGCATTTGCGGACCTCATTTTTCAGACCTAAATCATTCTTATTTGGGAATTCTTCCCAATTTTCACTCATTTGAGAGCTTAAGCGAGAAGATTTTTCAGGGATTTCTTGAGCAGATTCATATGGGTAAGTGCCTTTAACTATTGTTGATCAATTCTTTCAAGTTTTATTTTTCGAAAACTCTTTTAAATCTTGATTACAATGTGGCTTTTGTGGTTTTTCTTCCAAAGTTGGAAAATTAGTAAATTTTTTATTTTGAGCTTGATTCTTGCTTGTTTTTAATGGGGTTGTCAACCATGAATTCCTCTTGGCTCGTAGAACTTGTTTTTCGACTAAAATATAATTTTACCCTTTCAATTTTTGAAGTTATATTTGGAATATTTTACCCCCGATTCCTAATCCCATCAATATGGGTATCATTGGACAACTTTTGATAAACTCTTTCCATTCTTGATAGTTCGTGATTATTTCGGTGATCTTGTAGTTGTGGAAGTGCTCCGATAGAGTTGTTCGAGTGATGTTCCGGCCTTCGAGGTAGGTTTGACTATCCTTTTTTAAGACTGAGATGAGTAAGTGATCTTTCTTAGGAAGTCAATTGTGAAAGGAAATGTAGTATGAGTTTTAGAGGTTGGTAAGTGTTGACCTTCTTGTTTAGTTCGTATGATGCCTATTTGCGATGCTTAGCTTGTGTTGAGGCGTGTGCGATACCTTTAATGATTGCTGAAAACCTGTGATATTTGAGTAATTACCCGAGTGAGGGTTGTGTGGCTTATTTTATAATTGACATTGAGATGACCGAGTTACAGTTTTGAGTTGATTTTTGAAGCATCTTAAAATGAAAGAAATGTTTTCAAAGTGGTAAATACTGATTTCAAATGGATTTCTCCACTATCCCTATCATTTGAGGACATGTTTCATGATTTGTTGAGTTTGAGAACTTTACGCTATTTAAAATCCAAGATAAACTGAAAATTCCTTTGTGTTGTATGTGTTGTGATGCATTCATCCTCATTCAGCATATCATTGTTCACGAAAATATGAGAAAATGGAGAAATTCATTCTTTTAGAAAGAAAATGAGACACCTCTCTTTTATCCTTGACCACGAACTAAGTGGCAAGTTGATGAGATATTGACATTCCGAGATTGGTATACGGTCTGTGATATGGTTCCTTGTATGGAAGCTAAAGCTCGGCAAGGTGTATACGACATATTATACGATGACCTTGGTTCCACCACATCATTTCATCATCTCATCATCTCATCATTTCATTGAATAACATTGGCCAGCTTATTGTGTTGTGTACCTTGCTTATTTGTTGATTTGAGTATTATATGTACCCTTGTGTGTTTACTTTATTCGCGTCATTATTATATAAATTGGTGGCACCGATGCCGGAGTAGGGACTTTTCTACGTGCAGGTGGAATTGTTTCATAGTTCATTTCTTAAGTTTGATTTGTTACTTATACTCAATTTTCTAACCTACTGAGTATATGTGGATTGTACTCACCCTTACTTTTGTTATCTTTTTGATGCAGATCCTACTCAGGGTGATCTTTGTAGTGGTTGACCAGATCTAGTGATTTCTTCTCATTTAGAGTTGTAGTGATATCTTGCTTTCTGGATCTCCATCTATCTTTAATTTCCTTTTGAAGACTTGAGATGTGTATTTAAGAATCTAGAAATTTATTAGATGCTCTTTAGACTTGCTATGAGGTTTTGGGAACTTCTTTGTTATTTTCTTAGTAATTGTGGCCTGACTTCCCTTTAGAAGTCTCGTATGTGTTATTTTTTTCTACTTACACACTATTTTTGGGTTCTCGGGGTGTGTGCCATCATGACATCATCTTTTGGATTATGACAAATTGATATCAGAGTGATAGGTTCATCGGTTCCATAAGTTAAAGAGCAGGGTTTATAGTAGATTCTTCCAGATTGATACGTAGACGTCCGTACTTATCTTCAAGAGGTTACAAGATACCTAGTATGATAAATTCCTTTACTTTGATTCCTTTCATGTGAATTATTCATATAAAGTGTTGCATACCTCTAATCTATTTTCTCTACGCAGATGGTGAGAACTAGAGCTAGTATCTAAGAGGGTGAGACCATACCTGCTTTTTGAGCCCTAGTTCATGGGCGAGGCATGAGACTCAGGAGTTAGAGAAGCATTGCCTGAGCCCATATATGAGCATGATGAAGTTATTGAGTAACAGACCGAGGAGAGGGGACCAACTCAGCCTCATTTGGTTCCCAATAACACTCTGATGCTTCAGAGTTGATCGTCATGTTATTGGGTAGATTGGATAGTGCCCCTACTTTTGGTATCCATCCGGGTATTACAATTGGTTCTACACTGCTGGTTTAAGAACCTAGTGTGAGATTTTTGTCACGCCCCGAGCCTACACCTTGGACATGGCCGGCACTCGAAGACCATTGCTGGCCCCAAGCGAACCCTTGGCCTGGCTTACTGACTCAGCGGAAGACTCTAAACATTTTACTATAATCAAATGAACTTACTCCAATAACTTTAGTGAAATAACTCAGAATGTTTAATGGTCAACATTTAACTCGGCCAAAATGGCAACTCAAGTCTTAACATATGAAATGATAATGTAAAGACGTTTGACTACTAACTGTCTACGAAGCCTCTAAACCAAAGAAGGATGTCGGGACAGGACCCCCGATCATCCTAACATCTGAAGGACTAGAAAGAAAATAAAGGAGTCCTCCGGAATGCCAGGAGGCTAACCAACAGACTCTGAATGCTCAAGCTGGATCTACGAGGTGCTGGATGCTGATCCTGGTTACCTACGTCTGCATCATAAGAAGATGCAGGCCAACTGGCATCAGTACATTGAATGTACAAGTATGCCAGTTGGAATGCTAAAACAAGATATAGGCTTGAAAGGAATCTGAAGAAAACACTTACCTTGGCTCTTATCAACTCATGAATAAACTTAATTTAGAATAAAGCAATGAAACACATGCATTATATGAAAAGCTTTATAAAATAGTAAAAGCAATTTAGTTCATTAAATAAAATGCAATAACAAACTCAACTTTACTCATATACAAAGTATTATATTTTAGGTGGGACTTTCTCTAACCGACAACCAACACTATTAGCCTAAGTGGTGATACAATGTCTTTTGACACGCTGCCAGAACGGTCCTATACTTTGCCGTCATACAGAACCTACTTAACTTTGTGAATCCACTAGCTTAATTATGTGATCATCTAAAAAGTATGACCCATTATTACCCATGATGACTACATGGTTTATGGAGACTTGAGTTAATATGAACTTGCATTGCCATATCGGTGCTCAATACTACTGTCACGCCCCGAGCCTACACCCTGGACGTGGCCGACACTCGTGTCCCAAATTCGGTGCTCAAGACTACTCCCAAAATTACTTTAGCTCATAAGTGTTTTAAACACATCTTTCTTTGGTTTGAAATAATTGCTCAAACTACCCTCTTAAAAGAGGTAATTGCTCTTGAAAACTCTTTCTAAAAGGAACATATCAAAACCATATTTTAATATGATCATTGATGACTCGAGAAGTCATACTACATAAACATTGATGGTATATCTAGAGACCATACTGTTTAAACATTGATGACATACTCGATTGTCATACTAATAATGCTTTAGAAACTCTTTCGCAAAACTCATCTTTTCTTAAAAGAGATAGTACTAAAATTGCCCAAAACTCTTTTGGAAATCTCAGTTTCCTCTCATCTTAAATGTGAAAACATTTATAAACTTCTTTGGGAATACTTAGTTCCCTAATAACTTTTGAGAAATGAACTTGACTCTTTACTCTTGGATTAACTTGAAACTCTATACTCTTTACTTAACTTGAAACTCTATACTCTTTACTTAACTTGAAACTCTATACTCTTTACTTAACTTGAAACTTGAGCCTAAAAATGAAGTTAAAATGTTCAATAAAGACTCTTGAAAAACTTTAAAGACTTGCTTTGACTTACTTCTTAACTTCTAAGCTTGACTCTAACTTCACTTGACTTTGATCCTAACTTTCCTTGAATTGGATTAGGGATTCAAGGGTAATGATCTCATGTTTATGGATGAGTTCGGGATATCTAGATGTACCTTAGAGTGTTGAAAACAACTATAAAACATAGGTACATTACCAAGGAACATGCATGAAAAAGTGGGGAAGGAATGGGAAAGATTGGCGTCCTTGGCGCTTTGAGAGGCGCGGGGCACCTGCCTTCAGACTTCAGAGGGGACTGCTGGGCGCTCTGCAAGGCGTCCCACCCCAAGGGGGAAACTTCAGAACCCCTGTTGGGGCGCGCTGGCTGGCGCGACGCCCCAACCTTTTCCCCCAAAAATCCGACTTTTCTCCTTTGTTCTTCCAACTCTAAACCTTCTTAACTTCGAAGGTTCCAGCCCCAAACACTTAGAATCATAAAACCCCTTAATATACAATGGATTCAACTCGAAATCACAACCGGAAACATGCACCAAACCAACAAGAAACTTCAACAACACAACCAGAACTTCAACAAACACAACCACAAACTTCAACAAATAGAGCCAATCTTTTCTAGAAATTAAAACAAGTTGGTGTGTGGGGGAACGAACCAACCCAACACTATGATCTCACATACCTTAATAGGGATCACCCCCAACGAAATCCACGACGATCTCTACGAACCTTGCTCCTTCTCCTCTTCTTCTCTCTCAAAGACCTAACCCTCACTTTTTAAAAGGGAAAACTGATTTAAAATCAGTCTAGACCCTTAATATAACCAAAAGAAATGGTTAGGGAAAAGACCAAAATACCCTTACAAATTCGGATGAACTTCCCTGTGCCAACAACCCAACTTCCAAAGGGCATAACTCACTCATACCAACTCGAAATCGAGCAAACTCGGCGGCATTGGAAAGATCACTCCAAGATCTTTCCAAACATAACTTGAAATACACATAACTCATCTTGAGCTAGGAGTTATGACCGTCTGTAGTTGACCAAAAATTCATTTTTTTCCATACTTGGCTAAATTTCCATATTTTTAATTCTTTCCAAAAAAATGACTATTTCCAATTCTAAGCTTCTTCATAGCTATTTCAAATTGCCGGATGTTACAATATCTCCCCCTTGGGAACATTCGTCCACGAATGAGATTACTTTTACTAAGCTATATTGCCAATCCTCTTGACTATGCGATAGGTAATCATCTCAATTATCCTTGAAACCAATCCCACAATCCACCTTGATACCTCAAAACACCATCTCCCCCTTGTTCAAAAGCCATCACAACTTATGAACATTTTGCCCGTAATTCCAGCAAGATAGGGTCTTGGTCTTTCTCACCTTTTACTTCTGGCACTAGTGATGGGTCAGACCCATTCATCATCACTATTCCTCCTTGTGGAATCCATAAGACTAACTCCCAGGCGTGCAAGTCAGTGCACATCTCTTGCTAATTTTCTCTGTTCTTCCTCAACATGGGCGGTGCTACCCATAGACAACTTGCTTAAGGAATCAACAACAACATTTGCCTTACCAGGGTGATAAAGAAAAATCATGTCATAACCCTTGAGTAACTTTAACCACTCTCTCTCTGTCTGAGATTAAGCTCATTCTAAGTGAACACACCCACATGAACATCATACAACAGTGACGCCATATCTTCAAAGCGAAAACTACAACAGGCAACTCTAGCTCATCACATTACACCCTGATTCGCCTAAACTCGACTACTATTCTCAAATCCATTTTAGTTCAGATACTGAGTATGTACTCAAGAACCAAATGTCATAACTGGGTAGTAGTCAACTTCTCTTTCCATTCCTGAAAGTTTTCCTCACAAGCTTCAGACCGTTGAAACTTCACTGTTTTCCGAGTCAACCAGGTCAAATAAAACTCTTCTCTAACAGATCCCTTTAACTTCTCTTTCACTCTTTCAACTCTGCTGGTGCCATTCTATATGGAGAAAAAGAGATAGGACAAGTGTTTGGAATGATGTCTTACCAAAATCTATTTCTCTCTCAGGAGGGTCTCCAGGTAGGTCATCAGGAAAAACTTCTGGAAACTCTCTTACTATAGGAACTAACTGAAAAGGAGGTATCTCAACACTAGAGTCATTAACTCGAACTAAGTGATAGATACAACCCTTCGAAACTAACTTTCTCGCCTTGAGGTACGAAATGAAACGACCCTTAGGCACTGCTGAACTACTACTACACTCTATGACTGGCTCACTAGGTTGCTCAGGTATAACATCAAAGTTCATAGCAACATAAGGAATTACAAAAGATAAACTCGCTATTGGGTCTAGCAAAGCATAAACAGCAAAGTCAAAGACTCGAATCATACTAGTGACAACATCTGGTGAATCCTCTTGTTCTTAGCGACTGGTGATTGCATAGAGGCAGTTTACTCCTCTGCCTATACTAGAAGTAGCTCCTCTAGGTACCATCCTGTCTGGGGGAGCAACTGATGCAGCTTGGGCCCTATTGCTCAGATTTCTACTACCTTGCTTGTTCTTAGGGCACTCTTTCATTATGTGACCCTCTTGTCCATACTTAAAACAACCTGTCTGGCCATCACAACACTTACCTGGGTGGGTTCTATCACACCTAGCACATGCAGGAGCCTTACTACCCCTTGGTACCATACTGCCTTGAGGATAGGCAAGTCTACCCCTGAAACTATGGGAATTTCTATTGTACCCATCTTTGTTCTCAGGTGCAAGTGCACTAGCAGATGGTGGATCAGGTCTCTTCTATTTTTGTGGGAGGGATGACTGATTTTCATCATCCTTTTGATGCCTGAACTCGTCCCCTACTATCTTAGCCCTCTTATCCTTAAACTCTTCTCTATCCTTCAGCTTATCCTCCTCAACTTGTTGTAAATGGATCATAAATCTTGCTAGGTCAATATTCCCTATCAGCATAGCTGCCTTGCCTTCCTTGCTTGATTGACGAGATAACCTAGTAACATATAAACTCATTCTATTCATCATGTCCGCAACCATCTCCGGAGCATAGCGGGAAAGTTGCGTGAACTTCAGACTGTACTTATGAACACTCATAGACTCCAGATTAAGGGTGAGAAACTCTTTTATCTTTGCCTCACGCAACTCACGAGGAAAGAAACGCCCCATGATAGCACTCTCAAACACAACCCAACTCACTACTGGCGCATCCTCAGCCCTATTCTTTTTCCATTGGTCAAACTAGATTCTAGCGACACCCTTCAATTGGTATACAACTAGTTCCACCCTCTCCGACTCAGCAATATGCATCACATCAAATACCCTTTTAAGCTCCTCAATGAAGTTCTCCGGATTCTCAGTGATACTTGAACCGGTGAAGCTTGGTGGGTTCATCCTTAAGAGTTCACAGATCCTTGAAGTATCAACCACTTCGTGTCGATTATCTCTCTGCCCAACATGAAAGGTCGCAACTTGACTTAACATCCGGATAGCTTCACGAAAATTAACATATTTGATCTATTCTTGGGTTTTCACTTCCAGGGCATTTGGTAACTCTTGTTCCTCAACACTCTTCATAGCTGGACGAACTCTGACTGCTCTTCGTGGAGGCAAAATCCTCTGAAAACACGCGCAAGCACGAATTAGAAGGAAACTTTTTAGAGATAAACTCTAACGCACGAAATGAATATGAAAGAAGTGAGATAGTTCCTAAATGTTGCAGCCTCCTAATTATAGATGTGGCGCGCTTCACACCGATAACTAGGACTCTACAGACACGGCTTCATAGACTCCCTAGGAGTCTGGAACTCTGTGCTCTGATACCAAGTTTGTCACTCCCCGAGCCTACACCTTGGACGTGGCCGGCACTCGAAGACCATTGCTGGCCCCCAAGTGAACCCTTGACCTGGCTTACTTAACTCAGTGGAAACCTTAACTCAATAGAATAACTATATGCAATGAAAGGTCATAAGACAACTTAACTGATAAAATCTGGCCAAAAAGGTAAGTAGAGTCTCAAAATAAAATATCTATATATATACTTAGATGAGAGACTCGATACTAACAGACTGACTGTCTGACTATCTATGAAGCCTCTATAACACTGATATAGATGTTGGGACAGACCCGTAACATCCTAATAAAACAAAACTAAGAAGAACGAAATAACAGAGTCCTCCGAAATGCAAGGAGGCTCACCACTGACTCTAGAGTTCTCAACTGGATCAACGGTGTGCTGGATACTAATCCTGGGTACCTACGTCTACATCATAATAAGATGCGGGCCAACTGGCATCAGTACATGGAATCTACGAGTATGCAAGTTGGACAGCTAAACAACAACTTAAGCTTGAAAGGGATACAAAAGAGAACTTACCTTGGCTTTATTCAACTCAAGCGTAACTGAACTCAATATAAAGCAATAAGACACATGCAATATATAAAGCTTGTAAAACAATTTAAAACAAGACGTCAAAAATCATATTTATAATATCCTAAAAATACCATGCTCCCTCTCAAAGTCTACTTGTGCAATGCATGAATGAAGTTCCATACCCCCATCCATACTAAGCAGAACCCCTCGAGGAACCATGAAATTTCTACTGTGGGAGTTTCTCTAACCAACAGCCACCACTACACTACAAGAAATAGCTTTATTTAAGACCAATATTTAGGGACGAGTTAATAATCCCGTCTCAGAAAGTACATATATTGGGATGAGATTTTATTTCGGTCTTTAATTTTATATGTTATTGTGAAGGTTCTAAATCTGGTCTCTAGAAAAAGTAGTAACTCGTCCCAAATTAAAACTAATTGGGTCTTAATTAGAAATATATTGGAAGGCGGGAACATATTTTCACCAAAAAATTAGCCGCCTAAAAAATCATCAATTCATTAAAATTCTAAAAGGAAAAGAAAACAAATAAAATTAAAGACGCTTCAGTTTTTTCTCAATGAAATAAAAAAGAACCCTATAGCAGCGATCTTCCCTAGCTAACAACCAGCTTCCCTTACAACGATCTTAGCGTGCGTAGCTCTCAACCAAAAATCTGTGTTTTCTCAAAACAGAGAAAACACAGGTCTTCCTAGCAGCAAACGCAACCCAGGTCTCATTGATTAGTGTTTCATCTCTGTTTTCTCAAAACAGAGAAAGCAGAGGTCTTCCTAGCAGTGATCTCCACTCTATATATCTTCTATTCACTCGGATCTCAGGTATGCCTCCACTTCTATAAGTTGATTTAATTTTTCTGTACAGTTGATTTGCTATTTTTTTTGTTTGAGTTGTAACTCATCTTGTTTGAGTTCTTGTTCTCTAAGACTAGATGTTGATCGTTTTCTTAAAAAAAGATTCAGTTTCGTAGTGTGATATGATGCCAAAAGTGAAGGGGATCGATCAGTCCTTGAAGAAGTATGTGTTCCTAAAGATAAATAATAATGAACTAAACTTGAAAAGCGGCACTAACAACTCAATGAGTGAAAACAATATTAAGAGATAATATAGAGAGTGTTCTGTTCAAGTTGAGAAATCTGTTATGAACTACAAGTGAACTACTAACAGGGCAAGTGAGACAAGTGATTGCAGAATATTACAACTGAATAAGTGAAAAAAAGATAGTTTCATTTAGGTCTGAAACTGATGAAATATGTAAAACACAATAGAACTGATGCAAACTGACCTCCTCTGGTGCTGCACATAGAAGATTGAATGAGTGATAGTTTTGTTTGGGTCTGAAAATTGGAAAGCTTGATAACTTTCAAGAAGATGCATTCTAATAGTTGTTTAAAACATTCTTTCATTTTTTTCTAATTGGTTCTCTTATTTCTGTCTACTTGTATATCAGCTGTGCATCCTATTCTGTGAGTTTTTTTCCTTCTCTAAATTTAATTTGTTGATTGTTTTCTTCTTATAGCATAGTGTATAGTGTGTGCCTAAAGAATCAATCATATTTTGACGATTAAATTAACATGAGTTGATGAACGATGAAGAAAGCAATAAGAAACTGATACAAATTACCTCTTGTATGTGATGTACATAGTAGGTAGAAACAACGATAGATTCATTTGGGTTTCAAAACTTGGAAAACTCAAGATTTTTCAATAGTTGCACCATATTTTTTTCTATTCTTGTAAAACAGAATCACTAGCTATTTTTGACAAAACTTTAAGCGCCAAAAATTTTATACAGATAGGTAAATGAAAAGACCAGTTGATCTTCATTGATCTTTTTTCTACTCAAAATTGCAGCTGGTCCTACAAGTTGCCCTAGTTTGAGCTCGATCTTAAGAACGCATTGCAACTGATCAAGGTTGTCACTCTGCCCTAATCTTAACTTTTTTAGCTTAATCTTGGCGTTCCTCTGCACTAATCGTTTCTTTTTCTTTGTACATTGCTGCTCTGCTCTAATCGTTTCTTTGTATCATTCCACTACAACTTTTCTCAAAACAGAATTCTCTGATCGAGTTGTTGTGTTTATGTTTTATTGATGTCCTCTGCCCTAATCATTTTTTTCTTTGTATCAGTGCTGCTCTGCCCTAATAGTTTCTTTGTATCGTTCCACCCTAGCTTTGCTTGAAACAGAATTCCAGGTTGGTTCGTCTTCTGATCGAGTTGTTGTGTTTCTTCCATATGTTTTATTGATGTCGTTTTTTTCATTGTTGTGTTCAAGCTACTCTTTTTGTTCTTCCTCTTGTTTTAGCAATAAATAGGTTAATAGTTTCAAAATCTGGTCTCTTTTCTATTGTAAGATTAGTGGGAAGATTATTGGATTGCAATTTTAATAAATAATTTGATTTTGTAAAGTGTATTTTGTGTCTCAAGATTTTTTTAACTTTTTTTGAAGTATAACAGCCAAGTAAACTCATTGATTAGGAAACCTGATACTGATCACTGAGAACACTAGGTTCAGAATATTTTAATTAAGTTGCAAGGAAGGTACATTATTTTAAGTGATTCCGGGTCAATCATAAGCACCTTACAGGCTGAATTCACGAGCGAAACGGGTGTATCTGCAGCAATTTCACTAGCCAAAATTGATTCCTTGAGCCAATGGTAGTTCAATTCCATAGTTGATTGTACAAATTGAGTGTCTCATATATTGTTTCGAAGAATCACTTCCTGCATAACAACCATCACCAGTACCTTTCTCACCTCCAAAAGCACCGCCAATTTTAGCTTCATTTGTTGGGATATTTACATTAACGATGCCACAATCACTTCCCTTGAGGTTTAATCCACTTAAATATATATTATCTGGATTTAAGGTGAAGATGGAACTACTTAAACCTTGAGGGACAGAGTTGTTGATTTCAACTGCTTCTTCCAGTAATTTGATATGAAGCTTACATTTGGCCTCAAACATTCTTCTTGTTAGCTGCAGAATTGATGTGTCTATGCCGAGTGGTGCAAAACTTTCAATTCATCTAAGGCATAGTGCTAAACTGATCACTTTCATCCACAAATCTAACAAATTGACTACCCCGTTATGTGCCATATTTCTCTATCTATTACAGCCTTAACTCCATTGATTGAGGCATACTTGGCCCTGAATGTCTTCTGAAACATGTAATCTGTGAAATCAGCTGCCAAGTCATCTACCAAAATATAGTACATTTAGTAGTATCATCTGAATGTTTTTCACCCGAATCATCAAGTCCTGCCCAGTTGAGCCTAAAATTTTGCTTAATATTAGGCATCAAGGTACCATTCTATACTTGTATTTGTGCAACTGCATAACTAATAAATCGATATATAGTGAGGGAAAATAGTGTTCTGGAGTTTGGACTTATAGCCAATGTAGCATATAGTTTCAATTACTAGTTTTCTTGATTTTTTTCTTTATGTATTTGTTTGAGGATGCGACTAAGTCATTCTTAACTTTATGAGAAGTTAGTTATGAGCCAAGACTTTTTAATCACAAGCGACTACAAACAAAAAATTTTTTGAATAACAAACGACTATTTTGTATAAGTACAAAGCTATAGAAGATTACATGTTTTAAGATGAGTAATCTTTTATGTTTCTTAGTGCAATCTGATTATTATTTTTTGTTAAAAAATGCATTTCATTCATTTTTGGAATCCAAAAAGTCACGGGTGATAGTGAGTTGTACAATAAGCCTCCCTATCAGATAATTATATACTCCATCTTATCTTATCTTAAGATGAGTTAAATGAAACACCATGAATAATGTCTTTAGACAAATAGTATAAGTTTTAACTAGTGGTGTATCAATCATAACACACATTTCTGTTTTGTGCTTCTAATTATAACAAGTTGTATTGATCTTAGTATTTTTCTTATCCTTTATCTTTTTTAATCTAGCTTTTTATGTACTATTCAAGGTTATGGATCCTAATAAGCAATGGATGCAACTAGTGGACCATCGGCTCGATGAAACCTATTTAGTAGGAGTGCAAAAGTTTTTGGATTATGCTTTTGAAAGAACAGGAGAAGAATATGAAATACGGTCCATGTGTCAAATGTTACAATACAACTTTAGGAACTCGTAAAATGGTTGAGACACATTTGCAAGTATATGGAATAATTAAGAATTATACTTTTTGGTATCACCATGGAGAACGTTTGGGTGAGCCATTGTCAGAATCTGAATCCGACTTTGAATTTACATTTGGAGATGGTGTTAAAGTAGAAGAATATGAGAGTGAGGATGAAGTAGAAGAACTGTTGAGAGATTTATATCCTAATCTTGATGGAGGAACTACACACGTTGATGGTGATGATTTACTTGAGGAGGAACCAAATGTTGAAGCAAAAAGATTTTACAGCCTATTGGAGGATTTCGAGCAGCCACTATATCAAAATTCCAAAGCTTCAAAGCTTTGCTCTTTGATTAAATTGCTTCACATCAAAAGTATGGGTCGTTGGAGTAATGCTTCATTTACAATGTTATTGAAAATGTTGAAAGATGAGTTGTTGCCTGATGGCGCTAATTTGCCAAAATCATATTATGAGGCAAAGAAGATAATCAAAGAACTCGGCCTTTTTATAACAAGATTGATGCTTGTACTAATGATTGCATGTTATACTGGAAGGAGGATAGCCAACTTGATTCTTGCAAAGTTTGTGGGGCGTCTAGATGGAAGATAGATACACATAGCGGGGAAACAAGGAATAAAAAAGGAAAAAGGATAGCATTAAAGAGCTTACGCTATTTTCCTTTAAAGCCTAGACTTCAAAGGTTGTTTATGTCTACAAAGACATCTACTCTTATGACATGGCATAAGGATAAAAGAGTTGATGATGGAATAATGAGGCACCCAGCTGATTCAATAGCATGGAAGTCATTTGATGAACTTCATCCTTCATTTGCTGTCGAGCCTCGTAATGTTCGACTTGGACTTGCTAGTGATGGATTTCAGCCATTCCGAAATTCAAAAACCTCACATAGCATTTGGCCTGTGGTTCTTATTCCTTATAATTTACCTCCTTGGTTGTGCATGAAACAAGAAAATTTTATTTTGTCAATGCTTATTCCTAGTCCAAATGGCCTAGGAGATGCAATTGATACATACCTTTAGCCTTTAATATAGGAATTAAAGGAATTGTGGGAGGTTGGTATTGAGACCTATGATGCGTCAGCTAAAAGAATTTTAAGTTGCATGCTTCTTTGTTGTGGACCGTCAATGACTTTCCAGCATATGGAAATTTATCTGGATGGAGTACAAAAGGAATATTGGCATGTCCATTTTGCAATAAAGACACTTCATCAACTCGATTGTCTAATGGTAAGAAGCAGTGTTATATGGGTCATCGACGTTACCTTTCTCATAATCACAATGGAGTAATGAGAAGAAGTCATTTGATGGTATAGAGGAGAGAAGACCCCCGCCACAAATGCGTTCTGGTAATGAGATACTTAATCAAGTGCAGGATCTTGAAGGGCTACAATTATCAAAGGATCCAAAGAAAAGGAAGAAGATATCACATGCAAATCGAAAGGATAATTGGAACAAAAAAAGTATCTTTATTGAACTTCCATATTGGAAGAGTCTCTTGTTGCGACATAATTTGGATGTAATGCATATTGAAAAAAATATATGTGATAATATTATGGGGACAATCATGAATGTCAAAGGAAAGACCAAGGATACAATTAAAACTCGGTTAGATTTGCAAGAAATGAACATTAGGCCAGAATTGCACCCTATCCAAAAAAGGGAGAAAATTGAAGTTCCAACTGCATGCTACACATTGTCTCCCAAGATAAGCACAAGTTATGCCTTTTCCTAAAGAATCTAAAGGTTCCTTATGGATTTTCATCTAATATTTCCCAATGTGTGAACCTGAAAGATCACAAGATATCTGGGTTGAAAAGTCATAATTGTCATGTTCTTCTGCAACATCTACTCCCTCTTGCACTTCGTGGTATATTGTCCAAAGAAGTGTGTGAACCTCTTATTGAGTTATCTTTGTTTTTTTGTATTCTTGGATCAAAGGAGTTGAGAATTGATAACTTGGAACATATTGAAGCTCAAATTCCCATTACACTTTGCAAGTTAGAAAAGATCTTTCCTCCTTCATTTTTCGATGTCATGGTTCACTTACCTATTCATTTAGCTACTGAAGCTAAGATTGCTGGACCGATTCATTATCGATGGATGTATCCTATGGAGCAATGGCTATATTTTCTAAAATCTTTCATCGGTAATAGGGCATGTCCGAAAGGTTGTATTGTAGAGGGCTACATTGCAAATGAATGTATGACCTTATGTTCAAGGTATCTACATAGAATTGACACAAAATTAATCAACCTGAAAGAAATTATGATGGGGGTTTAAAGCAATCTAATGGAGGTTTATCACTATTCTATCAATCTGGAAAAACTCGGGGAGCTAAAACTCCATTTGAGCTTGAAGCAGATGAATTAGAAAAAGCACACATATACATATTGAAGAATTGTGATGAAGTTTTACCATATCTCAAGTATGGAGAATTATTTCATATCTTCTCATTATTATTTCCGTAGGATTATTTATTTTTTATATGAAATTTATGGTTCACCTCAATTTTGTAGAGAGTTTGCACAAACTCATGAAAATGCTCGCCACCTGTCTGATGTAGAATGGAATTGACTATTTATTGAATGGTTTAAAGATAGGGTGAGTAATACATAAACATAAAAGTTGAAATTTTAATATTGTAATACTCATTATAAATAATCATCCTAATCTTGATGATAGATTGCACAATTGCATAAAGAGATTGTAGTCGTATCATGGAAGATATGCTCTCGCTTTCACGCGGTCCTACATGATATTCAACGCATTCTAATGGTTACATTGTTAATGGATATAGATTTCATGTAGAAGATTATGATAAAAAGTTAAGGACTCAAAATTGTGGTGTCTTGTATTGGGTGAGAATGATAAAGATAGTGAGAACCTTGATTACTATGGAGTTTTAACAGATGTGATTGAGTTGCAATTCGTCATGGATAGAAGAGTGGTTTTATTTCGTTGTAATTGGTTTGATGTGTGTGATGAAATAAAAGGAGTTAAGAAAGATGAGTATGATTTTGTGAGTGTTAATCCCGATAGATTCTTGAAAACAAATGAGCCATTTGTTTTAGCGGATCAAGCATCTCAAGTGTTTTATGCTAATGATAATTCCAACAAAGGTTGGCAAATAGTGAGGAAGACTCAACCTCGTGATTCCTATGAGATTGTGGAACAAATGGATGATGATATTGTAGAGTTAGGAAGTCCTTCACAAAAGAAACGTAAAAGAACTAATGAGGTGAAGTATATTTTTATGAATTAATATATTCATTGTTACACTGTACGATGACATGATTTCTTTTATTCCTACATTGTCTTAAATTTTTGCTTATTACTTTTTATATTTGGCTCGTTTTGCAGGTTCAAGATGAAACCATTGAAGACTGAAAAAGAGGCTGACTCATCTATGAAGAGTACTATTAGATATACATTTGTCACGCCTGGTGCTATTGGAAAGGGACGAGGACGAGGGCTTAAATCTTTGGCTGAGAGAAGAGACTTATCAACTAAGAGTTTTGTGTCTCAATCTAGTGATCTGGTTAATGAGTACATGCAAGAAATTGAAACAAGTACGATATTTTAAATAAACTGTTCAAAATTGATAGTAATAGCTCATATTATGTAGCCGTTGTTATTTCTTACAGCTTCTTGATCTCAAAAGGAATATTCTAAAGTATTAATAATATGATTTGTCTTCTCCATGTTATGTAGGGAAGGGTCGAGGACAAAGACTTACAAACTCTAGTGTGTTAACTAGTCAAGGAATGACAATTATACCTAAGAACTCCATTGATCTTGAGAAAGAGAACAAGCAAATTAACCGTTCAGCTCATGCATCGACTAATCTAGGTAAGCAATACACCCAAGAATTCGAGACAAGTAAGATTTTTGAAAATTTGCTATGTTTTGAAATAAAATTTCCAAGTATCTTATGTGTACATTCCATTTGTATTTGCTTGGAAACTGTTCTTGGTCTTGGGACTCGTTAAAATGTATCATACTTTTATCACTTTTCTGCCCTCAAGCGAGTCGATAGT